>NW_006263656.1:587726-588599 GCF_000469605.1 Apis dorsata | reverse complement strand
TGTTTATATATATATATATATATATATATTTCTCTTTTTTTTTTTTCAGAGAAGCAATTTCGAAATTCAATCCAGTTTACTTGCATCTCGCCGATGTTTTGCAGGTAAAATTGCTTTCGTTGGTATTTCTGTTTTCTCTGCATTTGACGATAAGACCTTGTTGTATCAAGCTATCCTGGTATTTTATGTGTGCACGTAGAAACAGTTATGGTATACGTAATTGAAGTATTTAGTTAAACGTATAAGATATATCACTGTGAATACGTGAGTGAATTTCGAAATTATTTTTTGTGGAAAAATAAACATTTCTTCTATATTATAAACATTCTCGACGAAACAAATAACATACTATAAAATAAAAATTAGAATTTTATTTCGTTATCGAAACACGTAAATATATATGTAAGATTAAACGAATTGAATCTTCCTATAAAAAAAGAAAAGAAACGGAACAAATTTTAAAAATAACACAATTACACATTCATATTGACCATACAAATATACATAAAATACACAAATATATATATTATAATTAAATATTTAATTTTATATAATATATAATATATATAATATATATTAAATATAATATATATAATTAATAATAATATATTATATAATTAAGTATAATTAAATATAATTAATTATATATATAAAATTTATATATAAAATTTTATATTTCTATATTTCGCTTTCGAAAAGTTTTCCTTGCGACCGATAATCGATCAAAACACGCCCGAAACAATAACAATAACGCGTCTCCTCTCGCTGACTTTGTATTCGGGAGGAAAGAGTGGGGAATCGATCGAGCGTAAATTCGACTCATTCGAGGTTAAGAGATACACGGATCCACATCGTGCGAGGTGCGAGGTGCGG
>NW_006263656.1:585339-587233 GCF_000469605.1 Apis dorsata | reverse complement strand
GTGAATCGACTTTATCTTCATCTCGTGATGCCGTGGCTCACGCCGTGAATCCCCGAGTGAATCACGTACACGAATTGATATTACAACCGGATCCCGTCTTCTTTGTCGTCAGGTGTCCCTATCGCGGCCCAAGCTAAATTATTCCACGGACATAATCGACTGTCCTTACATCGGGGCCGGCCCATTATTCCCTGCCTTGATTTATCTCGTAGCCGGATTAACGCTAATGGTGTAACGCTGCTTTCCCCCGTGATGCAAATGCGCGATCGTCGTTTTCGCTTGGTTCCTATCGAAACGCATTAACGTCGTGAGGAATCGTGTCTTCTGTCCCTTCCTGCTTCGTTTTAATAAACGCGAGATGTTGATAATTAATTTTCGTTCGATTAATTTTATTCGACGAATAAAATTGGCAAGGCTTTTCTTTTTGGGAAGGAGTTTGGGGCGAAGGGGGGGAGTTAGGGGTTAATGACGCGGTTTTTGGGTTGTTTTTTTTTTTAAGGAGTGGATTATCGTTAGTTTGGGTTTTTAATTTATTTTTTTTCTTTTTTAGTCAAAATTGCGGGAAATATCGTTCTGGATTCGTTAATGTTTTATGTTTTCGTTTAAGTAGAATTTATTTAATTCAATTTGTCAATTAATTCAATTTGTTAATTCAATTTGAATAATCGAGAAGTTGAATTATTATATTATTATAATACAATATACAATATACAAATATATTCATGAGATAATAATCTTAATTTTTAGGTAATTATAAATTTATGATTATTGACCATTTTAATATCCAAAAATTGTTCCTCTTTTAAATTTTTCTCTTTGACTCGGTATTGTTTTTGTTTTCTGAAATAGAATTGTTTCGAATTATGTTTAAATTGAAACAAAATTTATTATCGAAAGTATATTTCTTTTGAAGAAAAATCTCGCGATTATTCAAATCTTTATTCTTCTATTCTTCATTCTATTCTTCGTACTTTTTATTTATTATATTTACATCGATCGTTCAACGTTGTAAATTTAAAGCACGTTTGTTTTTATTTTTAAATTCAATAGAGAAAAACATACAGATGAAAAATCGTAATTTTCGCAACGAGTTTCATTGATATATTTAATATAAACATCGTTGGGTAACGAATATTGGCCGTTCTACGAAAACAAGGATCAATTCGCCGTTGTAATTTATGCGAGACCTGGGAATAACTTATGCACGAGGTGTTGCAAATAAAATTTGGCCCGATAATTTGATGAAGCCGTATTCATTACGAAATTCTAAATTAAACTAATTGTCGAGATAAAATCAAGTTGCAACAATTACAAAATATATTTAATATACCCGCGATTCGTGTCATCGTGTATTTTTCCTTCGACTCGCGACAAAACAAATTGGGTGATTCCAAACGCAACTAGCGGAACAAATTAATTAATTTCATAATCATAATTGCCGAAAATTTAAAATCACGTCAAATATAGTCGTCGAAGGGCCACTATTTTTCGAAAAAAATTCCAAAATGCGAAAAAATGGTTGGCTAAAATTAAAATTAAAAATCGATCGACGAGCAACAATACGCGGCCGATCATAAATTTCAAAGCAGCCCTAAACCATGGCCATATTCTCGGGCGCAGAGAGTTCCCTCGTCCATTGCGAGGCGGAATTGTCGGCGTAGCGAGTGGTCATCCGGGGCTTAAATAGTACAATAAAATTCGCAGTGCGGGCCGACGGGCAATAGCGAAGGAACGAGAACGAGGAGGGAAAGAAAGGAAAGGGTAAAAGCACGCTTTCTTGCCGCCGTTTATTTTAATTTCGTGTACGCGGTACAGCCGCCCGTTCCTTTGTTCTGTCCGACCGTGCCGCTTTTATTTCTCCTCTTCCTCATAGCTCTTTCTTTTCATCCTTTTT
>NW_006263656.1:584368-585271 GCF_000469605.1 Apis dorsata | reverse complement strand
GAGAGAGAGAGAGAGAGAGAGAGAGAGAGTGTTATACAGTTGTTCCTCCTAACGGCAGATGTTATTTTAGGATCTCGTATCGGACCCCGTACGTTCTCCAATGGGCAATTATTCATCGGTCAATTTGGTTCAATTCGCGGCGATTCCGGGATCTCGCCAAAGTGATTGTCACGGATCTTAATTCGATATGCAGGTTGGTATTTGTATTTATCGTTTCGTGGTACACTCCTCGAAAATTCTTACTTTTCTTCTCGAAAAGTGTAAATCCAATCCAAATGAAAATTATCTTTCAACAAGTTGAATTTCACTTAGAGTCAATTAGATTGTATATCTACCGTGCAATTGTGACTATTTTAAATTTTCGAAAGAAAAAGGTATATAAATTTTCCATCTCGCTTCGTTCAACAATATCTGATTAATTAACAAATAAAATCTTCTTCGAACGAAGAAAACCTTCCCCCTTACCGATCTCTCCCTCTCGTTATCGATCTCCCTTCGGCTCAACGACACCTTCCACCTTCGATCCATCATTCCAACCCCCTCGATCAATCATCATCCNACGGAGTATAACGTTTAACATTTAAGCCTTTAGAAGGTTGTAAGGTTGGCTCCCTGTAATTATCGCCGAGGCGCGGCGCCTTGAGGTCTTCATTATGGCGAGCATCCTTGTTATTTCTCTCTGTACCGAGCCTCCAGTCGGGTCTGGTTTTCTCCTCTGGTTGTGCGTACGCGCGACGAGAGGGGGAGAGGGGCCGGTTGGAGGGAAAAAAGGGTTTTGGTTGGGCGTCGTAAAGCATGGGGGGAAAAAGAGAAAAAGAAAAAGGAAAGGGGAAGGCGAAGGCTTCAGGTTGTGTTGCGACTCCTCGCGGTTCTTTTTACGGAGTTCTTTGGACGGAGTAACTC
>NW_006263656.1:575733-584339 GCF_000469605.1 Apis dorsata | reverse complement strand
TGAAGAGATTGAAGAGGGAGAGAGAGAGAGAGAGAGAGAGAGAGATATTTTTGTGGAGAAGGGGAGTTCGAGATGAGCGTTGTTTACAAGGATTTGTTGATTAGACAATTCGTTCTTTTGAGTTGCGAGTTGGCTTTCGAGTTGGAAATCGGAAAGTATGTATGTAATTTATATTAATAATTATAATTTATATTAATAATTTAAATTTGAAGCAGAGGAATAGATGGGGAATCGTTCAAATAATTCAATTAATCGAGACGTATAGATGTATTTGAAGATTTGAAGAATTGTGAAATAAAAGTTATGAATGATTATTATTTATTTTTTTATTTCTTTTTCTAGGGATGGATTTATGCTATTTCTTCCAAGAGAGAGAAGAGTAAGATGTATGTGACACGTACGAAGGTTGGGTAAATTTATGCAAGAATTTGCGTCCTCTTATAATATGTAAGACGTAGAATAGAGAATGTAAATTAGATCAGCCTACTCGCCTGGAGAGTTACATTGTAATTGCAAGTGCACGTATAATAAATCTTTACGTCGATTCAATTGTTTCCTGTTCCAGGCTTGAAATTTGTGATATTTACATTGCTACAACGAAGTTGAATCGTAACTACGATAACTTGGTATTCCATTGTTATAACGTAATTGATGCATTAATGTGGATGGTGCACGTGTTAATGTAACGTTAAATTATTACTAATTGATAAAATTATTTATTAAACGAATATTAATGATGGTCTACAACACATTCAATATTATTATTAATCATCGGTGGTTGGAATAATAATTTCTCTTCACATTTCAGATCCACCTGTCTACTTACTCAAGAACATACAACTTCACTTTTTCATAACTTTATTTCGTTTCTATCGCAGCAGACAAATCGTTATTCATTACACATTAAAATAATTTCTCGTATTCCTATTATATAAATACCTCAGGTATTTATTTAGAAATAACTTCACTTTCGATACCTTTCAATACCTTATTTGAAACTCAGAAATGTAGAATTTCACTTTTCCATAATTTTCGTATCATAATTTCTCTTCCCATTTAAAAATAGAATTTATTTTTTCTCAATCTCTCTTCTCAACAAACTACAACTTCACTTCCAATCCTTCTCGATATTACTTCATTTCCAATTAATATATACCCTCTACTACACTTACATTTCCATGGTACACAATAAAAAGAAAAAATAAAAAATATCAATCACAGACACAGAATTTCCCTTGCCACGAAAACCCTCGACCGAAACTCGTCTCTTCCACGCCGTCTTTCCCATCCACGGGACTGAGTCGAAACCAACACGTTTTCGCGTGGAGGAAAATCATGTCCCGGCATGCGGCAGGAATTCGTACGGGCCGCCATATTTCAGTTAAAGCGCGCGGGGGTGGCGTTCAATGCCTCCGCTCCGCGTTGCCATGGCAATTAATTACCTTCATCCCTTCCCGTGGCATAGGTACGCCTATAACGGGTGTACTGATCGCGTTCGAAAGATATCCGTCTCGAGAGGGAGGGACGAGGGGGGAGAGCAAATACGTTAATTACCAGGCGGGCCAGTCTCCGTGCAAATTACTAATGAGATTTTCGCCCACCGTAAGAAATCTCCTTTCGTAATTTCGAGCGCGACTAGGAAGCCGTCAAAGGCTGTCGCCGTTAATTTTGGGGAAACGATTCGGTTAACAGGCCTCGCTCGATTATCTCTTTCCACGCGGGGGTGGAAATACATTTTCGAGGCGAGGTTCACACGAATTCAGGGGTTGTCGAATGATGGTCGCTTTATTTTTAATTGTTAATGTTAATTTTTGATCGAGACTGGAAGGGAGAGGGTTAAACGTTTTTCGGAAGATGGAATATTGATTTGAGTTTCGATTCTTCGAGAATATTGTGTCGTCGAGCGTTTGGTGATTTTGAAATATATTAATATCGAGTTACATTAAATTTTTAACAAATTGAAGCAATTTAGAGTAAGTATATTCGAAGATTCAATAATGATGTTCTTGTTTGTTGAATTTTTCTCTTTTTTTTTCACAGACAACACCCGGTGAACGTAACAAACGCAATCGCAACTTTTCCCCAGCCGGCAGCCACTAGAGATAATAGTGTAACTGATAGTTGTGGCTAACTAGAACCCACCCTCTCGACTTTCCTCTTACCATTTTCGGGGGTTGTCCCCTCTCCTCGACTAATTTTCGGTCTCCCAGAGCTATCATTATCGGCCGAAGAAATCGCCCTCCCTATTCGTCTCCGTGTCTTCTTCCGTCTACCCCTGATTCCTCGTTCGAAATTGACGAAACGTCGCGCTGAATCTAAATTTTATATCCGAGAAAAAAAATCTACACCTTCTTCAAATTTGTTCAAGTGTCAACGCTCGAAAGAAAATTAAAAAATTACCTTTCTTGCGCGTAAATCAAAAAAAAAAAAAAAAAAAAAAAATCCCTTTTTTCGCGCAAAAAAAAAAAAAAAAAAAGAAAGAAAGAAAGTCAAGTTATAACGATTAAGCAAATCCATCGTGAAAAAGACACGCGTCTTTCGCACAAATTGTCTAACGCGCACCGCACATTTCCACACGCGACCATTACGTTATAATTATTCCATCCACCCGTGTCTTCGCTAAATAGATTTAAGAGATACAAACAGTCGGCCGCAAACGCTTTATGAATAGCTTCATCAAGGGACTCCAAGGAAATAAATAGACGATCATCTACAGCAGATGGCTTTATCGCTCAGCGGGGTATCCGTCAACCGTATAAATCAGATATTCATTTTAAAAAAAAAATCACACCTCGTCCTTGTTCACGCTCATTCCCTTCTCCTCGAAACGTGGACTCACCACCGTCTGATCTCTCTCTCTCTTTTTCTCTCTCTCTTTCTCTGTACGCCTCATTTCAGAAGGAAGAGCAAGTGGATTTTCTGGGATGGAAACCAGGACCGATCGACGACGAGCCCCTCCAGTTCCATCGCCATCCTCCACTTTGAAGAGAATGTACCTGCACGACGCCTGTTCCATCAAGCCTCCACGGCGTCTCAATAATCATCGCGGTCTTTCACGTCATCGCGAGCAAGCGTAAAATCGTAATCCAATTTGTCTGGAGTGGCCGCAACAGGGCGACGAGGCCGAGCGAATGAAGTCATCGCGGCTTCGCCAGGGCTTGGCCGTTTAATCATCATAAATTTCGCGGGGAAACCGCGAACCGTCCCCTTTCTTACGGGTCCACTTTGTTCCTGGACCCGTGAGACCGCTTCCAACGCTCACCACCACGGCCCCATCCTGGCCATCGAGGTTTCACTTTGGTCTCTTCGACATTCTTCCGCTTCGTGCGTCTCGAAAGTTTCGCAATGCTGAGAAATGGTGGAGGATCTTTGGAGTATTTCTTTCTTTTTGTTACGTGAGTATCTTTATAATTATTTTACATGATGATTATTTTTTTTTTTTTTTGGAAGATAGAGTGATTCCTATTTTTAAAGGATAAGAGTTGTGTTATGTGCATAAGATAGTTTACGTTCGTTTTTTCCTTTTCTCGTTATTACTGCTTAATTTCTATCTCGTAACTGTTATTTTGTATATTATTTCTTCCAGTTTAAACGAAATTAATTAACATTTCTTTAAAAATCATCCTTGCGAAAGAATGTTAATAGAAAACCATTATATAAACTCGCTCGTCTCAGAATCAAGAAATATTCCGGCTTATTATCATTCATCTTGTATCCCTCCATTATCGATGAATCTTCAAGCTGCTTCCTTACGAACTACTTTTTTGCGTTATTAGAGAAAAGTAGGTAATCCTAATTGCCGTTCATTCCCCGTTCGGGTCCCTAGTAAATTCCATCCACTAAGGATGCTGCTATTAAATAAGTAAATGCTCACCTGTCGCTTGAATCAAATAGCTGATTAATAGACTCGACTGGTTATCGTGGAATAAAAAGAATAAAGAGAAAGAGAAAAGAAAAAGAAAAGAAAACGAGCGAAAATTCTGCTAGGAAGCGCGCGAGACAGAGAGAGAGAAAGAGAGAGAAAAGAGTGTCTTCGCCGCTATAAAACACACTCGCGGGAATAAACCAACAATAATTAATGAGCGTAATTTATAGAAGTATAATTAGAAGAATGATTTATAGAAACTCTAATTTGCTGCGGGCAGTCGGCGGTAATTTGTACACCGGGAAACATGTAGAGCCGGTTTGAATGTTTAAAAAAGGAACCGTGGCTCGAACCACGAGGCAAAAATAGATGTTCCACTTATTTCGCGTGTTCGCCACCGTTTCTTTAAGCCCGGTGCTCCGCCGGTACAACAGGTTACGACTCTATCGCTCGTACGTGGTAATTATTGCTGTCTATCCGTCGAACGTACTTTCTTCTTCTTCTTCTTCTTATTTTTTTTTTCTTTTTCTACGATTATAGAAAAAACTGTGATGGCATGGAAGGTTTGGAATAAGATACCCATGGATAGTTTTGACACGAGTGCTTATTAAGGTAATACATTGTACGTTGCACGCGACTCTTCTTCGAGATTTCGACTGGCGTGAAAACCGTATGAAAGATTCGAAAATGATAGGTTGATCGCGAGGTAGTTAATATTATCGAGTCGTTCTGAATACGTAATGATGTGAAAATATCTTTTTGAAATTTTCTTTGTGTTTTACTGGTTCACTGAATTTCCAAAAGAATTCCAATTAAGAATTTTTTCCAAAAAAAGAGAAGAGGTGAGAAAGGGATGCAAAACATTGAATCATTTTTGGAAAATTTTTTTCTACATCATCTTCTAGTTTAAAGATGATTTTCAATGCTTGTTTTAAGAGAAAATATTTGTAAAGTAAAATTTAAATAGAATTCTTAAAATTCTTTCTTCGTATTTTCCAAAGGAAGAGTAGGGGTGAAAAAAGAATGCAAAGCATTGAATCATTTTTGGAAAATTTTTTTCTACATCATCTAGTTTAGAGATGATTTTCAATGCTTCTTTTAAGAGAAAATATTTGTAAAGTAAAATTTAAATAGAATTCTTAGAATTCTTTTTTCGTATTTTCCAAAAGAAGAGAAGAAATGAGAAAGGGATGCAAAGCATTGAATCATTTTTGGAAAATTTTTTTCTATATCATCTTCTAGTTTAGAGATGATTTTCAATGCTTGTTTTAAGAGAAAATATTTGTAAAGTAAAATTTAAATTCTTAGAATTCTTAGAATTCTTTTTTCGTATTTTCCAAAAGAAGAGAAGAGATGAAAAAGGGATGCAAAGCATTGAATCATTTTTGGAAAATTTTTTTCTACATCATGTTCATATTTAATATTTTCATACGTTTCAATTCTATCTTATTTATCACAATATTTCCATTGCAACTTAACGTTAAAAAAATTCCAAAAATTTGATCACAGTATTCCATATTTGTTTCAGCAATACCAGAAGCGTTGAACAACACCTCGAATCAGGTTTTTCAATTTTTACCATCGTCCAGATACACGTAATAAGTTATTTCTTCGTATTAAGGCATAAATTTCAACGCTATACGAGTCGATGAATTCTCGGACGGTGGTTACTCGTAGAAAATACAATCTATAGATAATAATTGAACGAGCTCGAGCATCGACGTAATTAATAAACTAGCTGGCTTATCATTAGTTAACAGAACGTCGAACGAAATTACTAGGATGAACTTTCGAAGTTGTGTTTCGCGCCAAATATAATCGCCCGCAACATCTTTTTATACTTTCTTTTTTTCTTTTTTTTTGTTTCATGGACGATGTTAATAACACGTTCGTTATATACCGTGGTTAATTACGAGGATTCCGTGTAATTACACCTTGGAATAACTCGACTATCGGTCAATTTACGACGCGTTCAAGACTCACTTGCCAAGATGAGAATTAATTGTTTTATTCGATCGTTCGTGTCGAATCTGTTAATTGCTTCGAATAGTATATCCAATAAATAACGTTTCGTTAGAATATTAGATCCAAATATTTTTGCTCTTAATCCGTAAAAAGTGAAACAGATGGACGTAAAAGAGAATTCATTTCGTTAAAATATTTATATCATCTAAAAAAGTTCTTGCAAAAAATATCTTGATCGAAGAAGTACCTTCTTCTTGGAGTACTAAAAAATTCACGAGTTAACAGCAGAAGAATAAAATTAATAAATACGTGCAACAATATCTGTTCTTCGTACATCAAGAAACAAATAAAAAAAAAAAGAAAGATACGTACTTATTAACATAACGGATGCAAATAATAATCGCATTCGCTCGAATAAGAAATATAATATAATCCTGGCATATCTTCAATACCAATTTCCTGTAAACGCTTAAATATATGTACACCTCTCGGGCAGAGAAGATTTAATACCTTCCAATCTTGCTATCTAATTGCCACTCAAAATGTAAAAATTAATAATACATTCTATACTTTTTACCAAAGGATTATCTAGAACAATAATGAGAAACAATAATTTTCATACGGTAAAAAGTCTCGGCCTTCTAAACTTGGAACAGATATTAGAATAAAAGGATGTTGCACGTCGGAATAATCGTGGTCGCACGCGAGCGTGACGATTCTCTAAACGAGGGATCCAAAGATTTAGAGAGAGACTCGCCATCGAGAATGTAAATCAAGGGGGATGAAGCTCGATTAAATATCAACAACATTGTCGAAAGAATGTTATCTTGTTTATTCGAGGGATGGACGAGGTAAATGTGACACGCGGAACGAGCAGGTAGCAAGAACAACCACTAAAAGTCTTACTTTATTCCACGTGCTCGGGTAGTAAAGATAATTCCTGAAGCTGATTGGATCATCACTTATCCGCGGTTGCTCGCGCGAAATCGAGTTCTTGGTAAAAAGAAGATCACACGTTAAATGGATAGGAATCTGTAATAACGCGAATGGGAGGAAAGCTTTTGGTCCATGGTATGATGAAATGTGAAATGTTTTTATAAAAGGAATGTATATTTTCGATTTGTAAATTAATTTTTAACGCGAGAAATCGTCTTTATTATTGGAAAAAGAGAATTAAAACATGATTTTCGTTAGATTTTTCAGTCGAGACGTTAACTTTCGACGAGAAATTCTGATTGAACGCGATACATTTCGTTTCTCCTTTTGAAAATACGTTTCATTCTCGATTTCACAAAGATTCTGGAAATTTTACTATTCCCAACTATGCAAACACAATTCTTCAAAGTTATTTACGATGCCATAATTCAATCTTGTGCTCTGAATTTCACTCAACATCGATCAATCCTACTTTCAAAGCATCGGGCGGAAAGTATAAAAAACAAAAAATTTTCACCTAGAGTCAGAAACACGCGAATCTTATTTTCCATGAATTCTTTTCTTTCTAAAAAAATTTCAATTGCAATATTATTTAAATACACATTACTTTCTTCTATTCCAAGTATAAAAAAACAAAAAGGAGCCATACCCAACGAGTAAACTCACCACTTTCATCAATTTATAAATTCTCAGCCAATTCGAAGCAATCCCAAGCCCATTGATCAGCCGAAACAACTGTCTTAACGAGAAGGCAACATCCATAATCCGGAAAGAAACAAATTTCCTGCTCGATCGTCCACCATAGCTGAAGTGGCGCGCAGTGGCGTAACGCCGGTGGCCGGTCACCCCGTGACGTGGTGGATCGCCTCGGCCGTAAATTTCTCCGCCTCTTGACGCGCGAACGTTGGATCGTTTCTCGAAAGTTTTCCGCGGACGTTGGAGGGGCGGGGGATGAACGCCGCTTCGTATCAATCTAAATTACAAATTCCATCGAACAATAGGGCTGGGGGGAGGGAGGAGGGAGGGCGTTAATACTTAGCTCGGTTGGAGGGAGAGATCTCGCTGGCCGAGCGTTGGAACGCATTAACTTAATTTATTTGTCCTTTATTTGGCTGTCAGCCACGCCGCCAGACGTCCGCCAGTGGCGTAGACGCTAGGCGTGTACGCATTTCTTAGGAGTGGCCCGGCATTATGCACGTCCGCGAATATATATTGCGATTCGAAATGACCTCTGCCGGCTGAATTATGATTCGAACACGATGGAGGGTTGAATTAATTAGGATAGGCTAGTTTTATGGTTCTTGGATATAGAGGATATAGCGGATAGGTAATCTGGGAGTTTTTTATTTGAGAAGATTTGTGGAGAAAGTATTATATAGAAGTTATTTTGCGATCAAGAATGATATTATTTTTTGATTAAATGTGTCTGTATTTTGATTAGGAAATATCTATCTTTTCTGATGTAATAGTTTACAGATTGAACGATAATTATTTTTATTTGATTATAGTTATTTTAGTTGCTGTTAATACATAAATTTCATTCTTCAAAATTTCGCTACATATCCATTCCATTTACGAATCTTTCATTTAATCTTTCATAGAGCTCGTTTACTTTTAATAGAAAGATCAGGAAATTCATTCAATGCACTTTTCTAAATTTTTTCACACATTCCTTTCCGTTATCCCGCCAATCAAATATCCAATCTCGTTAATGCTTCCTGCACCACCACCCACCATCGCTATTTTAATCAGAATCAACGAAAAACCGGTAGCGACGAGGGTGATAAGCGATTGCGGAGGGGGAGGGTGGCCTAATTTCTTGGTTGCTCGACGTCTGAAC
>NW_006263656.1:574593-575475 GCF_000469605.1 Apis dorsata | reverse complement strand
AGCTTTTCGGAGGGATGAATAAGCGAAAACCCCCGGCAATTCCGCCGCCATAAAAGTCAAGTTCATTCCGGGGCGATAATGCTTGTAATCCAAATATAATTCTTGTCAGAGGGGTGAAACCCGACGAGTTACCGCTCTCTCCACGGGGGTGGCTGTTCAAATCATCCCGTGAATGTATCCGTGGCTACCACCATTTCGTCGATGCCGGTGGCCTTTGTGCACCAACCCCCTATGAAAATCACGGAACCTAACCCCTGCTTACGACCGCAAACACACAACCCCCGAAGGGAAGTTAACGTTGTCGAACCTCTCGTCGATTATTATAGGATACCTCTTCATTCTCTCGAAATTCCTTCCTTCCTTCGAGGAACGTTCGTCTTTGTATAAATTGTGTTTGGATTGCCGCGGCTATGGAAATAAAATATGTGATTTCCTTTAATTTATGTCCAGTTGTGGAAGAATTATTCTTGGCAAAAGAAACAAAGATGAAAATATTGTTATAATTAATATCCACTATTGTAACATATTTAATATTAATTCAGTGGATATTAAACTTAAAAAAGAATCTACACGAATACGTAAATAAATAATTCCAGTCCAATATTTTTATTATCCAAAATTTAAATTTACTTAACTCGAAATATTTACTATTTATATATATATATACAGAGCTCATTAACGGAATCTCTTTACCTGGTTCGAAAAAAATCTTCTTATACACACTTGGGATCAAAGATTCATTAAGTATTCGACGGGGAAGAGGGATTTTCGAAATATCTCGGCATGTCTGAAATTCATGGAAATTCTGGTAGAATAATTAGAATACGAGGAAAGTTCAGTACAAATTCCGAATCCTTATGATAATTTTCTAAGTTCATGGGA
>NW_006263656.1:572105-574445 GCF_000469605.1 Apis dorsata | reverse complement strand
GAGGGAAGGGGAGGAGGAGGAGGAGGAGGAGGAGGAGGGAAGAGGACGGATGGTAGAATTCTCTGGTAGATTTTACGAGATTGTCGAATGCCTGGCGTACTTTGAATTATGCATAAAATTCACCCTCTCCCCTCTCCCCCCTCCCCTTCGGCAGGAACGAAGCGTTATATTTAACATCGAATCCCAGCTCCTTCTAATTAACGTACGTTTCGTCTATAATTTTGTAATTAAGCAATCCGAAGTAGATTAACAGATATATCCGCGTAAAACTAACCCGGTTAATACGGCAGACGTACCATTAATCATTTTCCATCCTTGCACAATATCTTATGACCTCGCTTCTAATCTCGCTTTCTGCATTTAATTCGAGCTACCCATTTATCTCGAATCCGATATTTCCATCATTTGCATTCATTAACATATTCGTCTACATTCACATCCCGGATCGAAAATAATTAACAAACTTCAATTATCAAACCCTATTTCCTATGGAGTGTTCTACGATCGAGTTTCTTCGTTAACTTCGATATGCTACGAGAAAATATAATTGCTTAGCTTCTTACTTAGGCTAATGGATTCGTCGGAGGAATGGATTTTCTTAGTAAAATTTCAGGGGAACGAAACATCATAAACCAACGATTTCCAAAATCAGAAACATGCATGAAAGGATCCCTAAGATAAGTTTTCTCGTTCTTTTTTATATTTTCGAGAAAAGAATCTAAACTTCGTCGTCTCTTCATCAACTCTAAACTCGCCATCCATCACCAAAGAAAAGAAACGTGTATCGAACAAAAAAATCATCGCAACATTTCACAAAGAAAAAAAAAGAGGGATCAACGTCTGTGTACGAAAGAAGAAAGAAAGAAAGAAAGAAAGAAAGATATTGTATTCCATTTCAGCCTTTCCTTCATCCACGCGCACGTGACTTCGTCAACGTTTTGACAGCGTTTAACATCCCGGTCCATTCACTCTGTTCGGCATCTTCCCGTTTAAAAGGGATGATAGATGCTTGGCACGCGACCGACACGCCCACGACTCCTCCAGGGTTGCGTTGGATATTTAGAACAATTTATCCATTGAACGGCCGGGGTGCCGTTAGCGCCGGCATCCCGGCGATATCAAACAATTCATATATCTCCTGGTCGACGTCCTGAAATAATAGGGAAATGAATTCGCGCGAAAGATGGAAATCGGCCGGTCGATCGTTCCTTGGGAGAGAATAGAAAGAGAAGAGGGGGGAGCTCGGTTTGGGATCATCAGTCATTAGGGGTGTTGGGAGGGATGAGCTCGTCGTGAAATGGATTTACGTGGAAAATCTTTCCTGTTTTTAATAAAAGTTTTCACGTATCCTTATCGATTCTACGAGAAGAATGTAATAAGAAATCTTTTCTCGTCGAAAAGTCATCACTGTCAGTTTAGTTTGATTTTAGTTTGATACATATAGCTTTTGCTCTTTGCGTTACGAAATACGGTTGGACGACTTAAACGGACGGCTTGTTGATTGGATCGGTTTTTGCGCGTACTTTTTATGGAAGTTTTGTTAGGACCGTTAGAAGCGTTGAAAGCTAGTGAAACGTAATTTACCTAAGCGCGAGGATACATTCGCGTAGGAAATGGAGAAGGTTTGAAAGATCGCCTCGGTTAACGATTTCACTGATTTGTTCTGACATTTTTTTTTTTTTCAGACGCTTAACGACACTTAAAAAAGAGAGGGACGTTTCAGAAGAGAAATGAAGATGAAAGGTGAGCTTGATTATCAATCGAGTTATTTCGAGAAGAGTCAAGCATTAGATTGTTCAATCGATTTTTAATTTTAGTTTGTTTCTATTTCGACGAATCTTTTGGAAAAAGACTACTTTTCACGAATTTTAAATTTCTTTAATTCTCTTCTGTATTAAAATACGACAAAAAGCAAAAAAAACATACACTCGAAATAATCCGATGAAGAATGATTATTCACGCCGTGCTACGATGCTCGTCTCTTCCTTTCTCCGCGTGAATTTTAAACTTGTCAATTTCTTTTTCCAAAAAAAAAAAAAAAAAAAAGGAAAATGAACAAGAAAAGGATGGCGCCGCAGGCAATTTGCAGGTTCCGCCTATTACAAAAGAAAATATAATTACGTTGGCGAATTTCTCATTTCCCCCGTTTATTATTCTCTCCGCCGCTTATCTGGAATATATATATATATATATATATATATAGATACACGCAATTCCAGGCGGGAGAAAGCCGCGCGGCACCTCGCGGAACGTTCCATTTCTGCCAAACAAATTGCCCTCCCACGCGGAGAGCCGGACAAAGGGGCCCGGCCCCGGCCCCTGCCCTCTCTGCATTACAAC
>NW_006263656.1:570331-571980 GCF_000469605.1 Apis dorsata | reverse complement strand
TCATTCAAGAATCGCGGCGGCAAGATACAGCCTGGACATCCATTAGCGGTTGAACACGGTGGCTCGTGTAGAAGAGAGGCGAACGTGCAGCTCCCACCAATCCCAGAGCAAATAAATTCCGCGAGGCTTTGCGCTACCTCGAGCGGACGTTAAACCAATATTCTCCAGGAAATTCGTGGACCGTTTCAATTCGTTTCGCATCCGAACGGTTTATACGTCGTTCACCAGAGGGAAACTCGAAGAGAACATCGAGAAAGGAGAAAGAAAAGGTTATATACGTTTTTATTAGTTCTTTTTTTATTAGAAGAGTTGTTGTTTAATTCTTTTTTTTTTTCTAAAGTTTGTATTATAATTTTATAAAAATATATTTTTATCATTCGATAAAGAGAATAGCGGGAACCGAAATGAGAAATCTGCTTGTTCTGAGAAACGGTGAGAATCGAAGAGGGTTGGTTAAACTATAAATAAATTCGCGAGATTGCGCAAACACCCGGGGCGGGAATTTTTTAATCGCGGCGCATGAAACCGTCGTCTGCCAGAGGCCAGTCGGCTGTGAGACACTGCACTCTTGGGATCAACCCCCTGCACTGGCCCGAAGCGGTTGTCATTTTAAATCACTGCCACAACCGTGCCGAACAACCCTGATTTTCGAGGCTCGGCCAACCCTTGGTCAAGCCTCGAAAATGCCGGAATTAAATTCCCTCCTGGCTTGTCCCGCGAAAAGTGGGCTTTTTGCTCTGGAAAAAGGGACACATTTCACCGAAATGCTCCGCAAACGTGTGATTCCTTTTTTTTTTTTCTTTCTTTCTTTCTTTCCTCTCCTTCTCCCGTGTTTTCGAGGCTTATAAATTATGAAAGATGGATACATATGGCGTTACGAAATGGCCTTTTAATCAAGAGAATCGGTTTTTTAATGGGAGGTTAATGGGAAGGTTAATGCAAGATTCGTCTTTATTTGGAAGGATTTATTTTTTATTCTTAATGTTATTTGAAATTATTATCGATTTATGATTTTTGACGGTAAAGTGAAATATACTCGAATTTACACGTTCTTTCTATTTTATAATCTATGATATAGAGAAATTGTCGTAAATTTTGAAGAAAGCGCCCAACAAGTAATTGTCGAATTGTTTTAATTTAAACTTGAACGTCAAATTATATTTTTATTCTCGTTAGTACTAATAAGTCGTTCAACCGAGAAATTCCCTTATCTTAATATCCTTTAGAAGGAATAGCAACAACGTAGACACAGCATAAACAACGTAGATACGACACCACATCCTCTTTTTTACCTTTATCGTAAACTTCATCTTCACCCCTTTTAACCACGAAACTAAGTCGTTTATGAATGTTCATAAGTATCCATCTGAAAAACGAGAAAAAGAAAATAAAAAAGAAGAAGAAGAATAAGAATAAGAAGAAGAAAGAAAAAAAACCGAGCAATTTTCCTCTCTATGTAACCCGACTTGCACCGAAAAGGGAAGCCGGCACTTTGCCCAATACCATCGATGAATATTTACATCTGAAAAAACCGTTAAAGAACACGAGCTTTTCCCCCCCATGCAATATTTATCACGAAGTAAACGCATGCAACTCATGCATAGTCCGTCTCTCGTAAACCGGCTCTTGTAAACTCTGGTAAACATCTA
>NW_006263656.1:569392-570277 GCF_000469605.1 Apis dorsata | reverse complement strand
CTCTCTCTCTCTCTCTCTCTCTCTCTCTCTCTCTCCCCCTCTCTCTCTCTTTTATTTATTTTTTTCCTTCCTTTTCTTTTATTATCCTCTTCCTCTCGCTTTACCAAACCATTCTAACCATTATCTCGAACGATGACTCTGAACAGGACTCTGAAAAGGAAGAAGAAAAAAAGTACTATCGACCATCTCCTTCTTCTCGAGCATTCCCTCGAGAAGAAGACGCTCGCCGCTTTTGATTTTTCTTCCAGTTAACCGAGCCACAGTTGTTAATTAACAAGCACGCCGTTGACTACCGGGCTTAATACAATAATAAGGCGAAGGTAGGAAGGCGCGAATAAATTAGCAGAGGGGTAGGGGAGAATGGAGGAGGAGGAGGAGGAGGAGGAGGAGGAGGAGGAGGGTGGGTCGTGTATAGCTCCCACGTGCGTTGTATTTACGTGGCGCGGATGCGCGCCGGGGACGAGCGCTAATTACGAGGATGAATGAGCCGCGAATGGATGTCGTTCATCTTACTGAAAACGCGCAGCTTCCTCTTCCGGTGCGCCGCACCCGTATCCCACCCCGCAGCCCCACGACTTAAGCCCAATTTGCATCTGTCGGCCGAGTCGCGGATGCAATTAGATCGGAATTATCGCCGACCGTTTGTCCGCGGATAATTGCAGTTAATCGCGAATGCTTCGCCACGAAACGGGGATACGAAACCATTCCCTCGAAATTTCGCAAGGATTTCTCGCCCTTTCAGATTTTTGGAATATTTCTGGATCTTGTGAACGTTATTTCACAAGGATTTTCCGCTCTTTTTTGGAATATTTCTGGATCCTCAATGTTATTTCGTAAGGATTTTCCGCCCTTTCAGATTTTTGGAATATTTCTGAATCCTCAATA
>NW_006263656.1:566242-569169 GCF_000469605.1 Apis dorsata | reverse complement strand
ATTTCGCAAGGATTTTCCGCTTTTTTAGATTTTTGGAATATTTCTGGATCCTCAATGTTATTTCGCAAGGATTTCCTGTTCTTTCGGATTTTTATAAGAATATTTTTGAATTCTATGAATGTTATTTGAAATTTCGCAAGGATTTTTCGCTCTTTTAGATTTTTGGAATATTTCTGGATCCTGTGAATGTTATTTTGCAAGGATTTCCTATTCTTTCAGATTTTTGGAATATTTCTGGATTCTGTAAACGTTATTCGAAATTTCGCAAGGATTTTTCGTTCTTTTAGATTTTTGGAATATTTTTGAAACGTTATTTCGCAAGGACTTCCTATTCTTTCAGACTTTTGAAACATTTCTGAATCCTATGAACGTTATTCGAAATTGGAATTGGAGATTTTGAATGGAATCTTGCGACACAAATTTGAAATTAAAGATCTCGATATCGCTTGCTCGATATATTGCTTAATAAAAAAAAAAAAAAAAAAAACTGTCAACAAGAAAATCACAGCCTTCCATATTACAAAATAGTTAAATCCATTCAGTGAAATGGGAATTGGAATCGCGCCACGTTCTTAACCCCGCACAAAAAAGTCACATCCTCCCCTCCCACATGATGTAACAATTAAATCCACCGAATCTGAATCATCGAAATCATTGAATGAGCGAAGCTGGTCAATGAGAGCGAGAAAGAGAGAGATAGAAGTGAAAAGGGAGAGGGAGAGGGAGAGAGGGAGAGACGATGACCCATTGAACGCGGCGGCTCAATCAATGGCCCGTCTTGATAGAAGATTTACGGATGCTATTTCCGTTTTATCAACTCGGTTTAGACATCGGCCGAGGCTTGGAAACGTATCTGCCGGCCAATTAACGGATTCGTTGCTCCATCGTCATTATCACGCGGCATAATTAATATCCCATACGGAACGGAACGGAGAGGGGGGTTAAAAGAAACGATGGGGGAGAGTGTAGGAGGGGAGTAAGGAGGGGGAGGGAGAGGGCGAGGAAGATGGAGCGAGGGAGGAGCGCGCAGCTGGTCTCGATCGTGGCAGACTCTAAGACGCCGCTATCAAAGGAAGTGAGGTCGACCTCGAAGATGGTTAATGGTCGGCCGGGCGTGGGACAGGCTTTCCACGATCTTGGATCACGGTCACACGAGAAAATAACGTTTTTCTCGAAAACGATGCCCCCGCTCCCCTTTCAGTGACAGACATGATGGAATATAAAAATGTGAAATTTAGAAATTTGCGCAAACGAAAAGCATCAGGGAATATATATTTGAGAGTTGGACGAGAATTCTCGAAAACAATCGTAGAGGCAAGAAGAAGAAGAAGAAGTGAAATTTATTTGCTTTACGGTGAACTAGGCCCGAAGGGAAAAAAGAAATCAAAGTTTTTAAAAATGTGCAATACATTGGATCGTTTGATTAAAAAAATCCGCTGGATTGATTTTTGGATTGGTTTAAGGTAATTCGAGTAAGTTAAATCGATTGACGGAATATTCCATAACGGAATGTAGGAATGGGCCAGTGATAATCGTTCCAGTTTATGTATTCTTCTTTCGGTATCTATCTTGTTGCCGTCGGCCTTTCATTGAGTTATTGTAATTTAGAATTGAATTATCGCGTCTGATTTCGAGCGGCTTTTCATTGACTTATTGTAGTGATCTAGAATGTAATCTGCCGCTGATAATTCGGTAACGGATGTGTTTACATAGTATCTCGTGATGCGATTATTTTATGTTTTTTCTTTTCCTTTCTTTTTTTTTTTTTTTTTTTTTCTTTTTTTTTTTTTTTTTTTTTCTTTTTTTTTTTTTTTTTTTTTCTTTTTTTTTTTTTTTTTTTTTCTTTTTTTTTTTTTTTTTTTTTCTTTTTTTTTTTTTTTTTTTTTCTTTTTTTTTTTTTTTTTTTTTGATGGGATGACAGCTTGTCGGACAAGCAGAGAGATTAGTCGAGAAGGAATTTATGAATGGCGTAGAGTGAATGTGGAGGAATTGTGTAACGAGTTGAATGATGGAGTAAATATATGCGGTTTCTGTAATTAAGATATTAGTAAATGCTTGATGATTCTGGAGCCACCGATGAATGGATTAATTTCAAAATTGTTGTATCGTTTGTCACAGATGAAAAAATGTAATAAATTTGTAAGGAAAAAAAAAAAAATTTGATCTCTGATTCCAATTAAGAAACTGTTCGAATAATTAGAATTTACGATGATGAGATAATTGGATGCAACCGAGGTCAAACTTAATCAAATCTTTATGCGAGATTTCAAACAATATATATATATAATCCCAGAATTATCGAACTTTTTATTTCTCTCAATCTTCTCCATTCGACAAGGATCAAACTCGTATCCCAATATTCTTCAATTATCCGTTCAAATTATTAAACGACAATCAAACAATCAAACCAAACTTCCTTGTATCTTCCTTGTCAAAAATTTCATATAAAAACCTGTCCTGCAAACTTCGCCAAACACTTTCAAACCCACCGCGATTCAATAACATTCTCATCCCCCGCGAGTCCCCGTCAGTCCAAACTCCCCCAACCCACACACTCCCCCTCCCCTCCGTATCCCAACATCCCATCATCCACTCTCCGTTACCCGATAAATCGTCCAACAACGTTTCGCAAATTTCGCCCGAGATAACGTACGATCCCATCTAATTTCGATAATTGCCCTCCCCCCTTCCTCCCTCCTCTCCTCTCCATATCCAGCTAGCGAGCACGATCTTTTCCCTCGTACCTGCTGTACCTGCTGCGATAGGAAAATCGCGATTCGAGAGGGGTGGGAGGAGAGAGGAGGGAGAGGGAATGGAAACGTCAGCCAGATGCAGTCGCACGAGGCGCGTCGAATTCCCCTATGGGCCCCGAGTCGCCCCCCTCTCCTCCCCATTCGCATTCCCATATTAGCATGCAGAGATAGAGA
>NW_006263656.1:563043-565961 GCF_000469605.1 Apis dorsata | reverse complement strand
CCTCCCTGCCTCCTCCGACCCCTTTGGGACGGGGTCTAATGGAGACAGGCACGTGGCGCCACGTGGCTCCGGGTTAAGCAAACTATCGATTATGGGATTTCACGCTAAGCACCTATAGGATTACCAGGCCGGCCGATGGATACGATAAGGTGCAGTGGATTTGTTGCTCTTTTCGAAGCGAGAGGAGAAGGAAAGATCTTCTGCGAGAACGGCGAGAGAGCGAGTTGTATCTCCTGATCTCTGGGGTCCATTCCACCAAGGGTGGTGGAACCTGACTGTGCGAAAATCGCGCGCAACCGTTACGAGAGGGGTGAGGGGAGGTGGTCCATCCTTGTTTCGAGGGGAAATTTTTTTTTCTTCAATTTTGGAAACTTTGATAAGATTATTTTTGAACGATATTATTTTAAGGAAATGTTATTCGTTTAAAATTAACATTATCAAAGTTTCCAAAATTAAAGAAAAAATTTTCATTCATTATAATGAAGTTTTCCGCGAGAATCGGTATACGATAATCATGGTATACGAATTTTTAATATCTAAAATTTTTTCCAGTGGATAATATGTATTATTGGAGACCGTTATTTTTGACAAAAGTCATTGTTCTTCAAGAAAACTCAACTTTGAAAGAAGCTTTCGAGCGAGTACGTATTATTATTATCTTATGGGTTACGAAAAATTTGTCTGATTAATTTTTTTTTTTTTTAGGTTCGTTGAGAATTATTCGATGCGAGTCGAATGGGAGCGGAGTTTTCTCATGCCGCGTTGAATGAGCTGTTGGACGGCTGGCTCTAAATATACATTTAATTATCCATGGCTGATCAGGGACCGTTCTTTTTTTTTTCCTTTTCGGAACGATTTTCACGGCGATCAGAAGCAGAGCGAGTCGGTGCTGGCTCGTTCCCATGACGTTAGAAACTAGAGCCACGTTTAATCGTGTGTGCCGTGCGATTCGACGCGGTCGGTTTGCAAGATGGCTAAATGATTTGGGAACCGCCCACTGCAGCTTGCGCTTTCTCATAATAAACCTGAATGTTCTGAATTCGATTTTCCTTCGAGTATTTTCTCGTTTCCATTTTGGCTTTTCGTTAGTGATCATAGAGATACTCGAGGCTATTCAAATTCGACTCGAAATAGGTAATATCTGGATATTTCTTTTATAAACGTTTTTCTCCGTTTATTAAATAAAATGTTTTTTTTTCCAGTGTATTTTTATATATCGATAGATATATTTGTTTAGCTATTTTTTCATATTATTTTTTTTTTTATTTCGAGCCAATCATTACGTTGGACTGAAGAGCAATTGGTTTAAAATTGATTCAATGATCGGTAAAGATATTATAATAAAGAAGATTATATAGTAAAGAAAACTATTCGAGGTAGAAAATTAGAATGTGATTAAGTTTCATTGAACTTTCAATACATGTTTGCTATTATAATAGATTGGCTGGAGCTATATTAACACAATTGACTTTAATATTACGAGATAAATGACTTTTATGTCAGTAGTGATTTGAAAACTGAAAAAGAAGGAAATAAATAATGTTACCCAGATATTTTATTCAAATTAATTTGCTTTCGAAAGCAAAATCATCTCAAAAAAAAAAATCCACTCAACGATAAAGATATTTATTTTTCATCATATTAAAAGATTATTTTAAATTTCGTTATTTTATATTATATTTCTATTGCGCATTTATATATTATCTATTATACGAATGATAAGCGAATTCACAACAACTTTATCTCTATCTTAAATCCAAATTATTAAACAACATATAATAATTTCTGAAATTGTTCAAGTAGTACCCCTTTACTTCCTCCTGTACTTTCGGAACAAATATCTCCACAGAATAATCTTCCTTGAAAGGAAGGAAAATTTTCATAAAAAAATTGTCATAATTTCGTAAAAGAAGATCAAATTGAATCGATCGAATCGTGATTTTCGGGGAGAGCAGAGACCATAATGGCCTCCCACGAAGCGCGAAACTAGAAGAATCACGGAAAACGATACAAACGAGTAAAAATATCGAAACAGGAAGTGGCGGGAAGAAAAAAGGGGTTCGTCAGATAGGAGAACGTTTCGCGGACGAGGCGTGAGTGTATTTCGATATGCGCATATCGAAAGCGTGGCGAGAGAGGAATAAAAGGGAGGAGGGAGGCAAGAGAGAGAGAAGGAGAAAGAGGGAGGAGGAGAGGGAAAGAGAAAGAAGGACGAGGAACCTCAGCAGGAGATAAGGCCTTTGAATATAGCCGCAAGGTCAGCGTGGAACTGACCCCAGCATCCTGCCCGACTGAATTCGAGTTTAATGAATAACTATTGAATCCCGCCTCTATCGCTGCCAATAAGAACAAAACGGATGCCGGTGGATGAGATCTGGTGCTCTCCTCTCGAAGACTCTGCAACTTGGCGAAGGAAGTCGGGACGCCTGTTTACGTGGGATGATTTAAAATAATCGGGGCGGGCCGATTAAAACGATCAGACACATCGGTTTCGATCCTTCTCCTCTCGAGGGATCCTGTTTTTTTTTTCTTTTTTTCTTTTTGACAAGTGATATCGCACGATCGTTTACACGAATTAAATCTTCGCTTCTATTTAGGATAGACGGATAAACGAACGTTGTATACCGCTCATTAAAAATAATAATGTTCAATATCGTTGGAAAAGAGTAATTTACACATTATGAAATTTGGTCAGATGTTACAATTAGATTAAAGAATATATATATAAGATAAACCGTTACATAAGATAAAAGATATTAAATTCCACAACTTTATAAAAATGAAATAGATATTTTATTAATTATCCACAGAAAAACTAATTCTAATTACAACACAATTATTCATTTATCCGTAAAAATAATTAGAAGAAATCC
Source organism: Apis dorsata (assembly GCF_000469605.1). Classification (NCBI taxonomy): domain Eukaryota; kingdom Metazoa; phylum Arthropoda; class Insecta; order Hymenoptera; family Apidae; genus Apis; species Apis dorsata. The sequence continues at coordinate 563,088 of NW_006263656.1, read as the reverse complement.
CAATCAAAGCAGTCGAAAAGAACACGAACGGAACTTTAATCACGA
>NW_006263656.1:560137-562833 GCF_000469605.1 Apis dorsata | reverse complement strand
CAAAAAAAAAAAAAAAAGCAACAGGCTCAATTTCTCAAGTTTCGCCAGCAGGTGCGTCTCTTTCGAATGCACAAAAAAATGGCCGCAAATTCGTGTCGCCAACAAACGCAACAACAACAGCAACAACAACAACGCAGAAAAAGAGAGAGAGAGGAAAAAACGGATAAATAACAATGATAAAGGAGAAACGTGGACAAGGGGAGCGGGGCGTAAACGTAAACGTAATCTGTGGTGCCGTTGCATAGGGGTGCCATCAGGCCGACGGACTAAGTATACATTTTATCCGTAACGTGTTCGCCATTACCCTACGACGTCGAAGCCACGGGCTAAGTAACGGGCCGTGAGTGAGGGCCGAGAACGATGCCTCGTAATGCGATGTGTGTGCAACATAAGTGGCCATCAGCCAACATAAACAATCGCCATCGGTAAGTATACGGTGCGACGATACTCGCCACCCCCTTCTCCCTCTTTCGTTGCCTTCCATTCCTGTCCAATCCACGGTGCCGGATCCACCTTGGCCGCAACCACCCTCTCCCTCGGCTCGGCCCGAGCCCGAGATCGTGGAAACGTGTGTACGGGGTCCGGGTCCTTCGCCCGGATACCTGCCTGACCACACGCTTACCCCGTACGTGTGGGGCACGCGCGTGTGTGCGCGGGGCCCCATTGGAGACGGTGCAACGTAAGGGAGCCATTATCGCTGGATAACTTCATCATCGGCCATTGGCGTTTCACGGCAGGCGCGGTTCAAGCTCTTCCGCCACGATCGACCGATACAAAACCGATTCTCGACCTGGCTTGGAGGAGGGGGGGATGGTCTTATCGATGATGGGAATTGTGCTCTCGTCTTCGTTCCTTTGGGTATTCGTGGGTACCGATATTATGGCACATATTGAAAATTCTACATAATTTAATGTACCACTCCACTCCCCTCCTCCCTCCTCGTGGACGGATATGGGTATGGTTCTTGGAACGAGCGCCGTTTATAATCTCGGCCCGATCGCGGGGGCCTTTAACGTGTGCTCTTGAGAGAGGAGGGATCGCGGAAGAAGGGTGGTCGAATGAAACGTTCTTCCAACATCTTGGAAGAATTCGTCGAATTCGAAAAGTGGATTCTTTATCGGTGGATTGTTGTCGGGGTATTTTTTACACGATTAAGAAATTGAGGAGGGCGTTCGTATTCGCGTAACGAATACATATATGTTAATATATTATATATATAAAAATTCTGAAACGAGTAACGCGAGATATATATTTGAATTTTATTTCAAAATTTCGACGAAAAGGAATATTCCTCCTCCTGTAAATTTCCATTAATTCGATAAACGATCTCTATCTGGTTGTATAAATATATAATCGGATGATTACGAAATTAAGAATCTCAACAACAACAAGTTAATCAATTTATCCGAATCTCGACGACGAGAAACAGAATTCTTAAGAACGGTGGAAAGTGAAATTCGAAATATCACGCGGATTTTAAGGAAAATTGCCACCAGTGTTGGATGAAACGAGGGGGGCTCCACGATTCATAGATACCTGTTCGCGATGAAATTCACCGTTTCCGGTGAAATCCGTGCATCGGTTCTTCGAGACACAGTACTCAGCACTGTGTGCTTGTGTGCGCACGCAGAAGAGAGATATTGATATAAACAGGGGGCAGGGCCGGTGTGGAGCGTGCTTTGTAATCAAGCCCCCATTACTATCGAAGGTGGTCAATCTTCTTTGTGGACGTTGGCCGGAACGACGTTGTTCCAGGCGATACGACTTTTAGCGCGGTTTTGTTTCAACTTTTTACCACCCTGGATCCATGAGAGGTATGGTGGAGAGGCTGCTGACACTGGTCTCGGCTGCAGAAGAGCGCACATCTGCCTGCCTGTTTCACTTGGGCAGAAGTGACAAATTAATGTTAATCGTGATGAGCAAAGATAGATAGATAGATAGATAGATTTTGAAAGAAAGTTTGAGAAATTTTGATATTTGATATTTGATTGCTCTGAGTATTCAATCATAATCGATTCGATTTTATAATATTAGATGTGTGATGAAATTGATTTAAGTTTTGAATGATTTGTTGAATGTTGATTAAAAGCTAAGAATTGTTTAGATTAGCAAAGTGAAAGATAAGTATATTTGCATAGATGATAAAATTTAAATTATTGAAATTTAATTAGATGGAATTCTTTTACTCGAGGTTAAATGCTAAATAAGCGTTATTATTAATAATAATTTAATTGGAAAGTATAATTATAATTCCTATTTCAGCGATGAAGAAAAATTGTGCGAGGAAGAGGGGGAGAGGATAGCGACGATAATATAAACGATTTATATAAATAATTTGCATAGATGTGCAATACTTTCTAATATTCTGGAAATTTCGTTATAATCGAGTGATAGAGATATGCATCAAATTTCATAATATAATTAATCACTTCGCAAAGAGTGATTTTTACGTAAAAATCTCAAAAATAAGTTTAACAAAAATGCACGACTTTTTTTTCAAAGATCAAAGGGCGAAAGATATAGAAAAATTCGAGAGATTATATCAGCAATTAGTTTTTGAATGATGAATTAGTTTCGACATTTTGTCGACTATTCTTGTAAAACTGATAAGGAAAATAGCCCAAACGATTGGCCAATCAAGATCATTTCCTGAGGAAGTTCCACAAACTGTTTGTTCACTCGTCTTAAATCAATCT
>NW_006263656.1:553043-559914 GCF_000469605.1 Apis dorsata | reverse complement strand
AAAAAAAAAAAAAAAAAAAAAAAATATCGAGGACAAATTTATCAAAAATTTATCTCCATACTAATTTTAAGTACTTGGTAAGTATCTTGTTTTGCAACAAGATTATTTTCTTAATCGTCACATTTAAAAAATCAAAGGCAAATTTTGCAATTCTCTTCAAATTTATTAATTTCTTTTCAAAAAAAAATATAATTATTTATTTCAATTTTTTCTCATTTTCGTTTTCAAATTTCTCAACCCTTGAAAAGTGAACGCATTCTATCTTCTCCCATAATCGTATTTGCCATCATTCACCAAACTTCATCCCGAAGAAAGAGAAATTCTCTGATGACGATTCTTCCTCGAAATACAATCCAATCCGCGGCGAATTTCCCGTGGCTAAACCGTTTCCAATCGACCGACCGATATTTCCAGCTGGAACCACCCTCCACGCTTTTTTTCGAGGGTGAATCGCGTAGACGGTGCTCGTGGCGCGGAAACGAGGGTTTCGGGGAGGAAAACACGGAGTCAGCACACCATTCGCAGAGGAGCACGGCTGGTGAAATAAAATGTATCGGCTATTTTGCTTGGTGGCCTCGTATTGGTCGACTGGACGTTCCCCCGATCCCTAGAAACCGCAATTTCCGGCCATCCTCCTTTAAATCCAAGCATTCGATATTTTTGTCGAATGGATCTTTTTTTCTTATAATTCCTCACCTGAATTTCATTATAGAGATATCTTACAAAGAATTGAATTTTTTTAGAATTCTTGTGGATATTCATTTGAAATTTTATTTTAAAATTTCAGAAAATATTTTTTCATTCGATAAAATACTATATAAATCATACTTTATAAAATTGTTTTTATAAAGTATATATCACGACCTTTGGATCTTGGAACGATCTAAAAATCTATCTCTATCTCAAAGATATATGATGTCATTCGAGGCATTTACTCGACTTGTTGATAACATCATTTTTTTCTCTAAAGTAATATAAATGATTCTTAATAATATTTAATAACATAAACGATTTTTATCAATTTTATTCCTAGCCCATTTGAAAAAAAAGAAGAACCAAATTAAATAACCGCTCTAACATCTCGTAATCAATTTCAGGTGTCCAACTCCCGAACGTCGTCCTCCATGATCAATCATCCCCACAGACCTGTACGTGGAAAGACGAATCCATCGCCGTGAAACATTTATTCGTACAATGCATAATAAGATGTCCGCTTCCACCTTTCCACTTCCATCGGCATCTAAAGAAATAGCCTCGTCCAATCGGAGTGCACAGCTCACCGAAGAAAGGGATTCTAACATGTCTGAAATCTTGGCGGGAGCCGGGGACAAAACATTCGCAGCGACTGGTTTGCCAGAACGTATAATAAGAGTGTGATTAGCATTATTTACGGCCGGTTAACTATTAACCCATAAATCAACCGGAGGACTACATTATCCGAGCCCTGTGTTGGTGAGTGTCCGGTCGCCTCTGCGTCTCTTCTCTTTCGAAGAAGAAGAGGAAGAGGAAGAAAAAGAAGAGAAGGAAGAAGAAGAAGAAGAAGAAGAAGAAGAAAACGGTACCGTACCGAGGTGTGCGGACGTAGATGTAGATCGTCTGGACGATAAGAGGCGAGGAGGATTCGTGAGTCGACGAACGATTCGAGAGGCGAGAGAGGGTGGAGGATATAGGGGTGGAAAGGTCGAGGAAGAAGAGGATGGAGGAAAAAGAGGGCGGCCTTCTTTTTTCGTGATTTAGGAGGACACCGTGTTCCTTCTTTCCTTTATCAGCCGCTCCTTTCCCTTCTTGCCTACGCTGGATCTCTCTCTCTCTTTCTCGAGCGCGAATTTCGAGCGGATTACGGTGAATCAGCTCGACACCTCTGGAGCAGACGTGGCCCGATCTAGGATGAATCTGGTGAGTGTATCTTACTTGTGTACACCGTATCGGGGCTTTCGATCCATCGGTTGGAATAATGTGCCAAAATGTTTCACGGGGTGTTTTCAAAGGATGGGGTTCAATTTTTCCTGGAAAAAATAACGTTTACTTGATCTATATTTGTTATACAAAGAGCTTTAATAAGATCGGTATCGTGTTAAGAATTAATGTATAAATAATTGGTTCTTACATTAATTTTTAGGTTGACTTTGATGTAATTTAAGTTTTTGGAATTTTGTAATATCATTCTGGAATGATATTTAAATAATCTTGCTGTATCAAGTTTTCATTTTATCACGATCTAAAAAATTTTATTACAATTGCTTAATATTCGTGTAAACGGCTTCTTAATTTTCCAGTTTGATAAAATTCACATTGCTTTCACTATCGTCTGACCTCTGATGAAATTTCTATTCGAATCACTTACATCCGGAAATTCTAAGTGATAGGAATTCTAAAGATATATCATTTGATTGTGAAAGCGTTTAAATTTGGTTAATAGTCTAGAAAATTAGCAACATATAGCAAAATGTTTCAAGAAGTCAGCCAGTTTATGAATTATAACAACTACAATAGAGAGGAGGAAATTCTTTTTTATAGTTTCCAATCCCTGTGATTCGGGCAAAAAAAAAAAATTTTTTTTCCACCAAAAGCCTTAAATTCTCGTTTTATTTTTATTCCCCGGAACGAAGAGGCGTAAAATTACTATTTTCCCCGGTCCATTCTGTTAAAATTTTCAGAAAATTGACAGGCAGGGAAGAGGCGAGGGGAGGGATACACGGCTCGTTTTTGGAACGCAAATTGGAAAATAGGATGATGATACATTTTGTCGGCCCTCTCTTTTCTCGCAAAACCGTGCCGGCTCGTATTATTCAATGAAGAATAAAATAATTTGTTCCGCGTTGCTTTTACTAGCCCCGCCCTGATTGTTAGTTATTGTACCATATATCCGGGTTAAGCTTGATCATTTGTATCGACACTGTGGGCAATTTAATCGGAACATAGTGACAGGAAGATCCGTGCGCACTACGTTTTAATATTCGATGATAAGCACACAGTAAATGGCTAATTAATTTAATTATAGCGGTGGCTGGTTACAACGGGAAAATTCGGTGTTTAATCAAGGCCCGTGCCGAGATGTAATTTCTCTGCTAAACATACAACATCACCTCTGACGATTAACTCAACGTCGACGATTTTTATTTTTTATCCGTGGCGGGAAACGCGTGTGAAAAATTTTCGGGAGAAATGGGTTACGCGCCCATTTTGAAACATCATGGAACGTAATACAAATATTTAATACAGTATCTCTGTATTAAAAAATATAAAATGTCGAAGAGTTGTACTTGATATATGTTGTACTTGTTATTTAGCAAGTTATCTTTCGTACAGATGTTTCTTAATATTATAATAAAATTATTTTGTTCGTGATTAGAAAATTATCCCACGAACGATATTTTTGTTTAACAATTTTTTGTTTTTTGTGTTATTAAATTGTTTTATGCATTTTAGGTTTTAGGTAAGGGTACAAACTCGTTCAAACTTCGATCAAACCCGAATATTTCACATCTTCTCGATACTATTATTATTAGAAGAATAGAATTAAAACTCGATTGGTACAAACATCATCAAATTAATCAAAAACCACTTCAAAAAGTTCGGAAATTTTCATCGATCGATTAAAACAAATCAAACCTTGCCAAACTCCAACCAACAACAACAAAACAAAACCATCAAACCACTTGAAACACTCGATCTCATCCCTCCAAGGTGCAAAGCATCCCCCTCTACCATCGAGCTAACTAAATAAGAAATCTTATGTACCCATCGCGTTTCCAAGGATATCCTCAGCTCGTGTAGGGCCCAGGGCGTCTCGCGGATCCTCTTAAATAAATTCCCATAAAACAGCGGCGGTGGCTTGGTCACGTTGGCTCTTGCATCGTATCTGCTTCCGTATTCGAGGCACGAGATCCTGCCTGGTGGTACGTCATTCGCCCTGTCGCTAATCAGAACTAACCGCCCGAGCGTGACTCGAATCCCCTATCGACGGGACGAATACGGTGGAGAAACTCGTGGAACCGAAGTCGAAGGATGGAAAACGTCGGAGACGTTGCGGTGGATGTAAGGGGCAAGAAGAAAGGAGAGGAAGAGAGGAGAGAAGCGTAGCAGACACCTCGTTGCAGCAGCCATCTTTGCATCTCCCTTTCACCGGCAACCCCATTTTTGCGCTCCTGTTATGGCCGTTCCTCTCGCGAGCTAAAGTCCTTCTCTATATATATATATGTTCTTCCACCATCCCCTTTCTCTCCTCTCGTCTCTTTACAACTCTTGTCCCTCTTCGTTCGTTCGCGATTCTCGTGCCGGCAATTAGACTTGCAAAGCAACCGCGAATCTCGAGATACTCGGCTTCCGGGGATGGAGGGAGGAGGGAGGGAAATTTTTGCTCCTTAGAAGAAGAGAAACCGTGGATCGTCGTCGTGAAGTCGAGGTGAGGTTCGCGTGGGAGTGGAGAGGCATGGATTGGAAGGATTTCGAAAGGGTGGAGAGGAAAATAAAAATTTTATTTTTTTTTTCGAGAGAGAAAGAGAGCTTCGTGGGGTGGGGATATTGAATGAACGAGCGAAAATTTTTTGGAATCTGATAAATTTTATTTTTCAGTCTTTTTTCAGTAAATGGACGATTCGAAATTTCAAGAAGATGAAAAGATTTTTGGAGATATTGTTAGAAAATGTAAAACGGACGAAATTAATCGATTCTCGAATATTAATGGCAAAATAAACGTTTAACAATTGAATTAATTTTTACAAACGTATAAGGATTCTTCTTTCATTTGAAAAATTCGAAGATAAAGGGTGTTAAATTCTGAAAATTCGAGCTCAATTATTAATTATTACAAACACATAGGTATTTGTTGCAGAAAACGTGATAATCGTAATATCTAAAATTATAATTGTTTTAGGAAAAGAGAGAGAAAGAGAAAAGAAAAATATGCTTTAGAATTTTGCTCGTCGATTGACCAAGCGGAAATTGATATACCTCGATGGATGGCTTAATGTTTTCCGAATCGATATCCGGTCACGAGATATATTATTACGTAACCGAGATATGATGGCTCTAGCGATCAATGGATGAACCGAGCTCATGAATTGAAATTTCTCAATGCAAGTACGGTCACGACCCCGTGGCCAGTTAACTGACGTTTGACATCTTTATCGCGTTTTGATTGTGGAAAAAAAGCGGGACGACCCGATCGGTAAAACGGAGAAGGGAAAAAAAAAATAGGATAGATTAGATGAGGAGTCGGGGTTAAGAACGGGAGGCGCGTTCATTAAATCGCGACTCGTCATCGTGACGAGTTTCCTTTGTCCTCGTTCAATTTCCGCTCTGGCTCGTGACGTTTTTCATATTCATCGATCTTCCTTTCTTATTTTCCTTCCTTTACTCGAGAAACATGTTAAACTTTATCGCAAAATAATTTCTTTATTCTATCAAATTGAAGAAAATCTTACAGTTTGATCGAAATTTGCTATTGTAAACTTTTATTTTTTTACTTTCTCAGTGAAAATTCTTTTGGGGTGAATAAAATTTCCAAATTACATTATAATTATAATTAAGAAATTTCCAGAATTCGTATGATGTTATTCATGCAATTATACGTGCAATTAAAAAATTTCAAAATTTTAAAAAGGTTATGAACTCTCATAAAGGGTTATATCAAACCCTTCTAGGTCTCCAATTAAACAAAATATCGAGACTCGATCACTCGTATTTCATTATTCCATTTAACGTCTTCTATTTCTGTCGTAGAATATCGTCGAATCGAAATCTTGATTCGACGGAGTGGTCGCGGTGGCACGATAAAGTCTCGAAGTAATTAGCCCGATGTTTACACAGTTTAACGTTTCCCTCGTATCTCCTCGCCTCCTCTCCTCCTCCTACGCGGCTCAATTAACTTACGGCGCACTTAATTAGTCGTCCTGGCTCTTGGCACGCGGCAACGAACCGCCTGGCCGCACCCGCTAAATTCTTCTTCTCGGCTCTTATCTGAAAAATAATTATCTGCCGCCACCGGTGTGGAATTTTTATCGGGCAAATACCCAACCCTGCAAATAGGCTGCAACTGGACACGTACAATCGTGCTTGAATTTTTTTCCCCCTCCCCCATTCGATCGATCGAAAAGGATTATCTGGCTATGGGAGAGATAAATCCGACACGATTATATTAAAGTAAATAAATAGGAGGGGGGGAGAGAATGTTTTTTATCATTTCATTTTATTTTTCATTATTGTTATTTTTAGTCTTCCTCCAAGGGTAGAGGAAATTATGCTTCGCGGGATTCAATAGCAGAATTTTAAAATTTTCGTTCCATTTCGTTTATTAGTTAGCTGATATTAGTTTCAGTATTAGCATTTGCATAAGCAATATGAAAAAAGAGAGGGAGAGAGAGAGAGAGAGAGAGAGAGAAAGAATTTCGTGATATTGGAAAAATAGGAATGATGAAAAGGTCTTTTTTTTGTTTCAATTTTTTGATCATTTAATCAAACATACACCGGTGTCTACTTATTATTATGATATCGAAGAGAAATCTGTTTGAATATAATGGAATAAATCTAAAAAAAGAATACGTAAAATAAATCATTTTATTGAAACGAAGCGAGATTAAAAGGAATAAAAAGAATATAATCGTTATCGATTATTAAAGTGGCACAATAAATTTATCGCATTCTTCAAAATAATAGAAAAGTAACGAGATAGATGTACGACGTCAGCTTAATATCCGCCGATTTGTACCACTTATGATAATGCAAAAGTTAAACACGCGTAGAATTACGTCGGATTGAATGAGTTATAAATTGAAACGAGCGGAATGCGTTGACGCGAGTCGAATAACCGGGTGCATGTCGAGATTCTAATTTATCAATTAGCGGGTAATTAGTGGAAACGCGTGCACTT
>NW_006263656.1:550753-552895 GCF_000469605.1 Apis dorsata | reverse complement strand
TGTATGTCTCTCTCTCTCTCTCTCTCTCTCTCTCTCTCTCTCTCTCTCTCATCACGATCAACGCGTAAAGAAAATCTAAACGCGTTCGTCTGCGAACCGTATCATTACACCATTACACGTGTTTTTCACATGGGCTCGAATAGGATGGTGTTTTTCAGTGAGGGGGATACAGAAGGAAAAACTTTGTCTCGGATGCATCTCAATGGTGGCGCTGAAAAGAATTCCATGGTGCAGCAACGTATGCCGGGAATAATTTATTGTCGTATTTATCCATTTATTTTTATTCATTTATTTATTATTCTTCTCGGTTAATGAAATATAAACACGCTCGTCACATTATATACGTGTATGTCATTATTTATTAAAAAAGAAGTGATAGCTCGTGAGATGAAAGTAGTGGCCTTGAGCGCTCGTGAGAGTTTTCGCGCGAGCGTAAAGAGAAGAGGAAATCGCAATTAAAAAAGTGACAAATGCACGGATGGAAGTGAAAATATACTCGAAAATTTCAAGGAAAGTTCTAATTTATCAATTCGAGGAGGGGGAATGTTGTGTCACGTCGTCTTTCAAAATAAATAAGTAATTATCGTAAATAAGTATGAAAGTTTCGCAAGTGTGGAATAAATTTCGTGAATTAAGTTTATGATAAAGAAAGTTGCAATAACTTTGGAACAAATTGTCGAGGAAGTTGTAATTTATCAATGAAACTCTTATCCTCTAATTACATTACGTGATAAATAATTCATGCATTCGAGTTATGATACTTGTGCGTGGAAGAAATGGTAATTTTGTGCATAATATTCAAATTTTTTTTTCTTTTTCTTTTTTCTTTTCTTTTTTACAAGAAATTTATTTCTCTTTCAATATATACCATATTGGACACGTTACTTTTATAAATTGTCCAATAATGATTAAAATGGTCGTAAAACTCATATTAATCTCCATTTCTTTTTTTTTTAATACAAAAATTTTTAAATATTTCTAACTTCTAAGTTTCAATTAAACTTCCTTTTTATTCTCCACGTGATACTTAATTCTCTTCTTCTAACACGTCTGTTTATTTTTCTTTTTTTTTTCTTTCAGAAACTACTGTTCAATAACGAAAAAAAGAAGAAGGATATCCCTTTCCCTAGATAGATAGAGATGGTAAATTGTAGAGATGGTAACTCGATATATTTTCAATAATCACGAACAAAATTTTCAAGATTTACGTTATCGAAACACATTTCTCTCATTATCATCTCGATCTGACAAAAAAAAAGAAATTTGCAAATCGAAAGCAATCAAAATCAATCGAATCGGAGCGACGATCGAGATGCGGAAATAATTCGTAAGATGGCGCAGGCTGTACTCAAATTTGCCACGAGTCTCTGGAACCGCGTCAGGGGCCGCGAATCACCCCTCTGGGAAGAAGTTATTCATAAGATTATTTCCCATTTTCGTCATGGCGGCGCTGTATCGTTATTTAAGTTTTATATTAAACCACGTTACCACCCGCGCCGCGGTTTTTTGATGGACGAGCGGCGCGTGTCCTGCTTTCCTTCAACGGATTCCGCCTAAACGTGAGATATCGTGGCCCGATCAATTTTTCATAAACGAACGTCCGCGAGTAGCGGGGAATTTTCACGCGACGTCAGGGAAATTCGACCCGTCGCCACGGCCGTTTTTCTTTATTACAGAGAACGATGCTCGCCCGTTTTTATTGGCTCGATAAAATCGTCTGGTCCGACATAATTTTTGCTCCCATTGTAATTGGTGACGAGTTCCCTCGCATTATTTAACTCTTGATTGATGGAAAATATTTTGAGAATGGAATTATAATGTATTGAAAATTTTTTTGGAGGGGGAAGGAGGGGAATAATTTAGAGTTTGTTGATTGATTGTATCGTATATTCGGTGTTGGTAAGAATACGTGACAATTATTCGTTGTATTATTCGATATTATCTTCATTGGTAATTTCGAGGATGGAATATCTTGGAATTTTTTTGAATAATAAGAATTCGTAATTTATAAATTGATATTTAATATTTCTTATAATAGCTTTTTTAAATATATTTTTATTATATTCTCCACTTTTAGTATTATATTGGTTTTAAATTATAATTAGTATGTTGAAATAACATGTATTACACCATAGTTTTATT
>NW_006263656.1:547980-550487 GCF_000469605.1 Apis dorsata | reverse complement strand
TTTTTTTTTTTTTTTTTTTTTTTTTATATCTTTCTTTGATTCTTGCTCGATCTTTTTGAATTTTTGATCGTAGTTGTTTCGAAGTTGTCCATGAAATTCATCATATTCGTTGGTGTATTTATATGTAAGCTCGATTATTCCTCAGGGATCAGCAACACGTACGTGTAGTAGACGTTGCTCTTTAATTTTCTATTACGCACACGTGAATTATTTTTTGTATTCACCAAAAAGATTTTTATATATATATATAATGGAAAGAACGACAAATTTATTTTTTTCATATTATTTTCATATTAGATTACAAAATAATTGTAATGCGATCATTGAGTTTCTATTTAAATAAATCGTGATTATTTTATATTTTTTGTAGTCGGTTTATTATTTGGATTATGAACATTAACACATTTGTTCCTTGAAGAGTGAAATGTATCTTTCACTTGAAATAATGATATTAGTTTCGTTTCGAGATTTAACTAGTTTTAAGATAAATTGGATAGATAATCTTTTACTTATTTTTACAATTATGCCGAACGGAACTTTCATAGAAATGAAAAAATTTAATTAACAATGTAGGTTAAAGGTGTAAATCATCTTCAAAATCATTAACACATTATTCTATTACTGCAAGTGGAGAAAATGAAGAATACTTTACAATTACACACATAAACTCTGTATTTCGTTAATTATTTATTTATTTTGATTTCTATGGCCTACTTGGAAACATTCTGCATTTGTTAATCTTCAAGACTTGAAGCAATGAACATAAGCAACGGATCAGGAAATATTTTTGTATTAAACTCTCTTAATTAACATTACTCAACGAAATTGATCAACCTTTTCAAAATAGTATTCAATATTCCATTGAAAAAAATTAACTAAAAACCATCTTCGTCGAAATCCATCTATTCAAACTTTCTATTGAAACTTTGAACCAATCCAAACTCTTATTAATTCCCTCCTTAACTCAATCAATTTCAACAAAACAATACTCGCCAATAATTAAAAAATCAACCCCTTCCTCCAAATTAACTTCTCCAAATTCATCATCCACCTGAAGAAGAAAGAAAAAAGAGAAAGGAAGAGAGAGAAAAGAAAAAAAAAAAAGAAAAACGAACCAGAATATTTTCCCAAATATTAAATTCTCCCGAGCCATTTTCACCACCTACGCCAGAAACCAGATTCCGTGAAACCGAAAAGAATCCAGCGGGCTCCGCTTTAATCAAGGTCGGATCTTCGTTTTCCCCACGTCCACGGTCAGGCTATCAAATACAATCACCGAACGTGCGGCATCTTTTCCCTCCTCCTCCTCCTCCTCCTCCCCCTCCTCCTACATCCACCCACCCACCCTCGCCAACAGTCGATTCGTTCCCGCTCTCACGAATTGAATCCACCCTTGTGGTGGTGGTGAAGCCGGCTTCCGGAGGGAAGATGAAGGAGCGGAGTGAGCCAGGGTTGCCAGGGCAACCACCGTCGAGAAACCCTCTCTGTCGTTGCCAGGGCAACCTTCGCCGACCGACGATCCCTAAATATGCGCCACCGGGCCAGAAGTGGCGCGAAAGAGGGTGGAACAGGGTGAAAAGAAGAGGCTAGTTGTAAGAAGAGGGAGAATTGGCGGCATTGGGTGAGAGAGAGAGATAGAGAGAGAGAGAGAGAAAGGGAGAGGAAGAGGGAGACAGTGGCTCGACACTGGTTGGCGGAAGGAGCGTGTGATGGTGGGTTTGGTAACTGTTACCAGGGAAGGTGAGGAGACCCAGTTAATTACTAAAGCGTTTTAATCGTCGGCAAAGTTCCGACGGCACTCAGGAGCCCCGGCCAAAAGGGGTTCGGAGAATGTGGCGGCTGTGTAAATTAGGAACTCGCCAGTTTCTCCGTACCGCCGACTACTGTGCGCCGAGTTCCACCAAGTTTTGGGGAACTCGGTTGCGCGGTTTGAGAAACCGATGTCGGACGGATTAAGAGGCACGTGGTGGTTAACTCGGAGAGGCGAGAGATTTTTATTTTCCATTTGAAATTTGGAATGCGGCGCGCGAATAAACAGAGTAGGGGGGGGAATGGGAATTGGAGATAAGTGTCGAGAATGAATTTTTCATTTGAAAATTTATCACGCGCGAGGAATTATTTGTACAGCGCGAGAATAGGAAATAAATATTGAGAAACTCGTGGCGAGCATCGAGTGAACAATTCGCAACGATAATTTGAAACCCATGGATTCTTGCCGGCGAGAAATCGATCTCTTGAAAAATTGCCTTCTAAGGAAACGGTTAAAAAATGTATTGCACGATACGGATCGATTGGATCGACTTGAACTTCGATGGGAAATATGGGGGAGGAAATTAGAAATTTTTCGAAATTTGATTGAAAGACAATTGCGTTCCTCCATTCCGGGCGAATAGACGAGAAAACGCGGGCCAACCGAGAGCCATCCTTTCGTCCCGACGTTAAATAACTTTGCTTAACAAGGTGCCGCCACTGTAAAAAGATTACGTAAGCGGTAATGGCCGCCGGCT
>NW_006263656.1:547545-547811 GCF_000469605.1 Apis dorsata | reverse complement strand
CCTAAATTCGAGAGAACGAAGAGTTCCATCCGGCGAGAGTACCATCGCGAGCCGTGGTGGAACGGTGGAAGAGAGAGAACACACGGGAACAGAAATGGCGAACAGTGTGGCGGCAGGGTGGAGGGAGAAGCGACACGACGAGCCAGGTGGCGGGGGTTAATTTTAATTTCCTAATTTTTCCCACCCCGAGGCGCAGGTAATTTCCTCCCCAGAAGAGAATAGATGTAATTACTTAACGCCTCCGAGCTCTGAGCTCCTCTTATTAA
>NW_006263656.1:539978-547311 GCF_000469605.1 Apis dorsata | reverse complement strand
GTGCCCTCGAGGGCTGGAGGGGTGGAAGATACGCCTCTGGTGGGGTGGTGGGGGGGAGGAATGGTGGAGGCACAACAATCGTCGGGAGAAACGATCGCGAAGAAAGGGAAACGTTGTCGGCCTCGTTCCATCGAAGATGGACAACGTTGGTCGAGTTTCTTTCTGTTATACTTTCCATCTTCGAAAGCATCTCCCTCCTAACTCGTTCCGATCTAAAAAATTTATCCCATTCTCTAATAAAATTCTTCTTGAGCGCGGGATGTATACTTGTAATTGTCTATTTAAAAAAAAAAATAAACAAATAGAAACTAATAGAATGAAAAAAAAAAAAGAAGAAATAAACGAAGGAGGGAAAATAAGAGGAGGAAATATGGAGGACGATTTTTCCCGGAGAAGAAAATTTCTAGCTTGGAGGAAGAGTGTATCTGGCGGAATTGGAGGCTAAGGTCGAAGCTGTTGGCCAGGCTCCTCGAGCCAGGGGTGGTTTCCCCGAACGCAGTGGGGAAGGGAGGAGCCATCTTGCGGCTGGTTTCAGGGCAGCCACCAATTGATTCATCCCCACCAGGGTGCCTATTACCGGGAGGAAGGGGCGTCGATTCAATTCCAGGGCAAAAAAACCGTGCACGAGGCGGAGTTCGCCTCGTAATCCATCCGTCCCCATTGGCCGGGAACGGAGTGGCACCCGTGAACCCGCTATCCGGCCGGCCAATCGGGTGCCTCTGGGTGGCGATCCAAACCAGTTTCAAATCCATAGACAGAGGGGAGCCGTTGACTTCGCTCGGCAGCCAGATAGTGCTGTGCCGTTGGCTCGTGCCGTAGTGGTCCTAAACACACTAACAGGTCCTTGCCAGGCCGAGGAATCCCTGGAATCCGCTCGTCGCGCGAATTGGCCGAATTCGAACCACGCACCCGCCGAAACACCCCTTTTTTGGTGACTGTAATCTCGTCAGCTGATCAGTGTTTTCGTGGCCGGCCAATTGCGTAACCTCAGGTGCGATCGCATTGTCCAGGCGTTGTCTTTAACAAGTGTCATCTCTCTGACTCCAGTGATTTTGTTTCACCTGTGTTTTGCCGAGATGATCCTGTTTCACTTGGTGACTTTTACAAGTTCGGTGCGTTGAGGGAAGATGAACATTCGGGACGAGGATTGGACAGGATCTTAGACTGATGGGGTTATAACCTGATTTTTCGATGAAATTGTTTTCAGTGACCGAGTGATAATTGTCGGGAAATTGTGACGGAGGAAAGGGCCGATGGATTGTTGAGATTGATACACGAATATTGACGAAATATCTCTCGAACAAACTGGTAGTTTTAACTGATCGTTTTATGGAATTTAAAATCGTTGTTGTGAAATTTATCGAGGACTTTGGTATAGAAAGAAAACGAGTAAAAGACTGAAGAGATTGAGATTAAAGATAGCGAAAGAGAGCAGAAAATTTATTGAAATCCTCTCTGCCGAAGAATCATTTAAAAAAGCGAAAAAGACTGGTTACCATAGATAGACAGAATTCTCTAAGCACGCTTTCCGACGGCTATCGACTTGCCACAATCACGTTAACGCAATCCGTCTTCACATCTCCGCGAACCATTGATCCCCAACAAATATGAACACCATTTTATCCGCGTATCTCTAAAAATCTTTAAACTCCATTTATTCCAACATCAAATCTCTCTCGTATATAAGATGTAAACAAACAAAGTGTCTACAAACAGTCCATATTCGACAAAAACTTATCGACATCGCACGTGTGCAACAATAATATCCCGGGCCCTCGAGAGTTCCAAGAAAAACTTCGCAACACTCGCCGGTTCACATGAAGCTGAAGGAACCGCGGCCACCTCATTCGTAGTGCGTCATCGAGCTCGAAAGGATATAGATGCAAAATAAGTGAGATCTCTCCAGTGGAGAGAGAAACAGTCGCCACGTTGGTACCAAACATGGTCCTGGAGCCAGGAGGTGGTCTGTCCTTCCCACTGCCTCCTGGTAGCGGTTCCGCCGGTTCCGGTGGTTCCCTGCTGACACCGGCCAGGCTGTTCCAGAGGGCGACACCCGTATTTCCGTTCCACCTGGCAGGATGGCCACCCCATCATCCGGTCCTCGGCCAGGTACAAAGCCAGGTACAGCAGACGATGCAGGCCCAGCATCAGGCGGCGGCTGCCGCTGTCAGGTTCCTCAGTCATCATCATCCTCATCATCCGCATCCGGCACTGGGGAACCACCCCCTGGTGCCGGCGATAACTAGCCACCATCCGACCGCCCATCATCTTCATCACGGTGCCGATCACGCCGACGAGGATGACGAGAAGAAAGGTAAGTGGCTTTCATTTTTCCTCTTCCTCCTCCCCTTCTTATTCTTCTTCTTCTTTTTTTTTTTTTTGTTACACAGAGCTTACGAACGTTGTAGCCAAGTTGTTTGGAATAATGAACGCGGCAGCTGCTTGCGAGATCACGTTTGTTTATCGGATTCGATTCGTCGGTGTTTTTCCTTGTTAGAATTTTCTGAGATTAATCTCTGAGTTAATAATCTCTCGTTCGTTTGAGATCGTAATTATTGGGGATGGATGAAATCGATCTTACTATCTGTTCTATCTGTTCTATCGTGTTTCTGTTTCTGTAGATAGTTTTGGTGTATTTATAGATCATTTGTTCGCGAGATTGTTTTAATTTTCTTTGTTTCATTTTGATTGTTTTTCTAACGGTTTTATTTATAATATTTGTGCACAAGATATATGTCGATTTGTTGTATCGGTCGTTTTTAAAGCCGTTTTATAGGAGGAGAAAAAGTGGAATAATGAGAGTTAAGAAGAGAGAGAGGTATCCGATCCACTTTTGGACTAAATTGAAACTCAATTTCGAATTCATTGCCAGGTTTCCTTACTAACGATAGTTTGCATACTTATGCTGCGATAAGCTGCAATTTTGAGGCAAATAAGATAGGGAACTTGCAGATTGCTCGATAGTTTATTGCTCGATTTAACTAGGAAAATTAAACTGTTACTCCGTGCTTCTAATCTTGGCTATATTAAAACGATTAGAAACTGGCTTCCTCGCATATTTGATAAAATGTCGAACGAGTTTTTCGAAGGAAAAAATTATCAATTAATTGTCTAATAATCTCTGACAAATCTCAACGAATCATATTCGTTTTTGTGAAAAAAATTACCTTAAATTTTAATCTTTTTTTTCTTTTTTTTTTTGTAGTAAATTGGTAATTTGTTCCTTATTAGGAGAAAATTATCTTCAATTTGGTTAAAATTTTTGTTTTATTAAAATTTTCCACTCCGCGTTATATCGAAGCAACTTGTTTGTCTCGTATTTTTTTCCCCCTCTCGCGTTATTAATGCATACAATGCGTGGTTTAAAATTTTAACAGGGGTTCGCGAAATAATTTCATCTATTACGGGATGGAATCGTATGATTGTTATATTTCACGAAGTGTAACTCGGTTAACATTTTGCACATCGGCATAAACATTATTGTTAAGCGTCTAGTGAGTCAGGCGTAGCGAAATGATTACCATAAGCTGGATTATTTATAATAAGTAAATGCTCCGGAATGTCTCGCGTTAATATTTTAATAACGTGATATGGAACCAGTTTCATGTTTCCAAGCTTAGCAGGCATTGCTATATTATAATATTTCCGATAATTTAAAAAACACCTTCGACTATTTCGATGATGCATTATTTTTCGGCTATGGGATATATGAATTTCGCAAGTTTCTTTAAATCGACAAGTTAGTGTAAAATTTTTAAGTATAGTAATTCCTAGAAAGAAATAGGTTTTACCGACCAAACGTGTTAAACGGGAATTATTAAAAAAATTAATAATTGCGACATTAATTAATACGAACATTACAAAAATTATGACAACGTTATCCATAAAAATGTGAAATCTCATGATTAACTTCCTCTTTGAGCCTTTCAGAAACCAAAATCATTCACTGGCTTATGGAAAAAAAATTTCTATTATCAATTTTCGAATAAACTGCAGGCATTCATCCATACCTTGAAAATTTTTTATAAATACAATTAGAAAAGGTGAAATTAAATAATAAAAATGTCTTCTTTGAAATCTTTTTGCATCTTGTGTACATTCTAAATTAAAAAAAAAAAAAAAAGAAACAATTCTTACCAATTCTAAAAAAAAAAGAAATTAATAATAAATAAATTTAGCTTTCACTTAATTAATAAATAATCAAAATTACCATCCTGTGTACAATATGAAGGAAAGGATTGTACAATCGAATATTCTCGATCACGGTTCAATCCCAGCCACCCCAAACACCCCCAAATAGCCCATTCGAATCGAATCTCGAGTCACACGCGCGCTTCTTTCTCCGTGTATCGGCCTCCGGTTCGAACTCCACTATTTCCAGGATACGTTCGGAAAATGGTCTATAGGGAGTGTCGTAACACGGTCAATCATAAGATCGTTCCTGACGAGCCCCTGGGATCGCTTACAGGGTTAGCCCCAATCCGCAACGCCCTTTTTCCACCCTTCCTTCCAACTTGACGGCCTGAAATCACGTTTCGTGTACGAGATCGAGGGTGGAAATCTGTTTTTTACGTGATCCCATTCATGTCCCTAACGCTTGTTTATACCTCGAAGGGAGCGCCACTTAACTCTCTCTCTCTCTCTCTCTCTCTCTCTCTCTTTCTCTCTCTCTTTCCACTCTCTTTTCCATCTTTCTCCCTCGAAACTTTTTTTTCCCCTCTCTCGGTTCCGTTTCGTTGGAAACTTGCGTAAAAAACCGTGGCGATCTTGACCATATTCTTGGCAATGATTTCTGTTTTTATTTATCGATAGCGGATGACTCGTCGTTCCATATTATGATCGAATCATCGAAGATTTACGACTTCGTCAACTTCGAAAACAAATTATTCGATTTTTTTTCGATGATAATTTTGTTGTTAGAGTTCACGCGATATTCCGGGTTATTCGCATGAGTTCTCGGTAATTTTATTTTTTCCTCCTCCTTCTTTTTTTCTTGTTTTTTTCCTTTTCCTTTTTCCCGTGAAATATAATGTTTCGTTATCGAGTTTTACACGCTTATTAATTTGGATGGCGAATAATATTTTTATTATTTTTCTCTTTGAAATGATGGTTTGATTGATATCTTCAATTATTTTAAAAATCTAATATAGTTTCGTAAACAGGTATTCAATTAGAACCGCTAATTGATTCGATTTCCATAATAATTCTATCAATCAAATTTTCCATTCTTGAAACAGATTTGCGGAGAAACTGTGTTAGATTAAGAAAAAGTTTTTAAAAGTTGAAAGAGTGAACAGCATTCGTTAAACTCGCGAATATTTTTCCAAATATTCATTCGCGAGAATTGTTAACAAATTAAAGAAAAGAAAGGGAAATTTTCACAAGATGCAGATGCAGATGTTTGGAAAAATATCGAGAAAGTGAAAGATCGAAAGGAAAAAAAAGAAAGAAGGAAAGAATGGTAAAGAGGAAGGACCAAGGAGCGGTTCAAAGCGAAACTCGCAATTCTTTCGAGCGTTTTCACAGCACGCGGCGCGTTTAAAATAATATTCTCTTTCTAATTTTGCTAATGGGCCAACGTACGTAGGCAAGCGTGAACGTAAAACGCGAACTGCATGTGCGCAACCTAACTAATGAGTTCCTCGAGTGTTGAACGTAACGCTGTTTAAGATAAACGTGTCACGTCTGACAGCCGTGAGAGATCAGCACCGCGAGGTGTCTCGCTTTCTTTTCATCCTCTTCTTTCCCAACCTCTGAACATCCCGAACGAGCATCTCGTTTCCAGCTAATTTATTGGTCATTGCAATCAATTTTGAACGATTAGGGAACGATTCGATCGAAGATGGCCCCGTAAACGTGGCCATTCATTGTAAATTGATCATGGGGATGTTGGTTGCGACCCATCTTTTAACAATAATAATATTTATCCAAAAGTTGATTCTTTTGATTCTTTTTTTGTATTCGAATTAATTATAAAAAAAGAAATGTTAAGAGAGAAAAGAATAGGTATATATAGGCGTCTTGAGATACAATTTCTCAAACTGTCCCCCCCCCCATTGTTTTCTCTCGCGAATATTAAAGATATATCTCTTTAATTCGTAATTGATAAAAAGGTATAATAGACGAGAAAGTAACTGACAAGAAACTGGAAACTATCTCGGGCACGGTCTCCCATTTAATTAGACGGGGGAGTAATCGAAGTTCGGACGTCGATAATCGGTTGGTGGTTTTATTGTTTTTCACCGCCGATTTTATTTTATCGTTCCCTCGCCATGTTTTATTCCCATTTTGACGGGAAATTACGTGAAATTTTCGTATTCGATCTCCTACGACCAATTAATTCCGAGGGACTGTTCACGACGAGTAATTATCGTGAACTGATTATAGTCCTCCGCCCCGAGTTATTGAGTTATTTTAGTAATAAGGATAGCTCGAGGAAATTGATCGGTTTTCGTGGAATTGTAATTGAGGACTGGTTTCTTTGATGGGCCACTGTTTGATAAACTTAAAATTATTTTGTTATTTTTATTTATTTTTTTATTTTTTTATTTTTTTTCTTTCCCCTCTCTTTGAACGGTTTTAAGTTTAATTTCAGTGGATATGGTGTATATGGTGTATTTTTGATTTTTCATATATTATTTATTTTCTCGGTATATTATTACGCTACAGTTATTTATCTCGTTAAAAATATCGTCGTGAAATTAGATTCTTTTAGAAGTTTATTGAAGGTTATTGAAGTTTTATCACGTTGTTGGTAATAAGTTTGTGATTATTTTATTTAAAGAACAGCCCACCTTCGCAATTCTAGATTTACGATTCTTGTTATTTGAGAATATTTTTATGTTTCTCGATATCGTTATCTCTAGGCTTTATTATCTATTTTCTTATCTCGAAATGTTGTTGAATATATTCTGAATTTGTATATTTTTAATACTTAATAATATTAATGAATCAACAAGTTGAAGTTTCTCTCATTTACACACTTTTATTTTATATTATTTTTACAATTTTATATTAAATTAAGTGATTACGGGCGGATTTTTAATTTTTAAAATTCATTTGGTTTATTAACAAACTTGTTGATTCTCGTGAAATAAATCATATCGGGATTAATAAAAATCTTATTAAAATTTCAATATATCATCTTGATAATTACAATACTCGCGAGATTTCAATATTTATAACATAAAATAATATATAAAATATCAAATACAATATACTTATATAACAAAGTAAGTTCTAATAATTATTTATGAATATTTATATAAACATTATTATTACCATCTTCCATACGTTCCTAACAATGGATTAATCATTAGAAACAGTATTTATC
>NW_006263656.1:536759-539779 GCF_000469605.1 Apis dorsata | reverse complement strand
AAAAAAAAAAAAAAATCTTCTTAATATTCTTTAAAATATAAATTAAGTGAATAAAAAAAAAATATTCAGGATTAAATTGATTCTTCTTCAATTTAGAAAATGATAAAATCACTACAGATCGCTTCATCCATAATTTTTTAATTAAAATACACATCCTGTTCCTCCGGGCAATGAAAAATAGAAAAAAACTTTCAAACTTCGTAGCATACATATTCGTGGGTATTATATTCCATTTATAATTAAAAAATTCCATTCGGATTCGAATACATAGGCTACCTAAATTCTCTTCACTAACATTCCGTGACGATGGATCCGAGCCATCGTTTGGAAACCACGATTCTAAATCAACCTTTTCATAGTTGACCCTCCCAGATCGCGCCTAATCTATTTAAACCGTGCTATTTAATCGCCGTTTAACAAGCACACGAGATAGAACGTGCGAAAAATTGCGTAAATTGTTTCTATAAATTCTCTATTTTCTCTCTTTCTTCCTTCCTTTCCTCCTTCCTCTCTTTCCTCTTTTTTTTTCATTTATTCTCGCGACATGCCGCGATCCGTTGTAATTACAATTATAATTAAAATCTGAATCGTTAAGATTGTTTTCTGATTAATGATTCGATCCGGAAATATCTTAATATATTAAGTTTTCGGTATTAAATTGAAATGAACAAAATGAAAGGAACAGAGGAGAAATCGAAGAGAAATTCTCATTTGGAGAATCTTTTCTTTTTTCTTTCTTTTTTTTTTTTTTTTTTTTTTTTTTTTTTTTTTTTTTTTTTTTTTTCTTTCTGTAACCTGTTCATTTGAAATAGTTTCTGTTTAAAATGAAATAACGTTTGAAAAAGTATGTTTCACGTTTATTTAAAATATTCCTTCGAAACTGTATATCGAATTAATTAGAAATAATAATAACAACGACAACTTGTTCTCACAATAATAATATTTTATACAAAGAAGAAGAAGAATACTTTTTATTCGAATTAATAATTATTTATATCGCGTCAAAGATAGATTAAAATTAGACGTAATTAATTTTTGCATTAACCATAACTTCGTCTATATATACCATATTCTCGTGTCAATATCAACGCGATGAAAATTCGTTCGCACGCATCGTGTATCTATTTTAAGAAATATATATCTCCAATCTCTGCATGCAAACTTGTAAATGAATATTGATATTTTCAATTGCCGTATCGTATTAATCCTCTTAATTATTTTCCTCGCTCACACTCGGAAAAGTAATAAAGACAACGCGTGTTCACGTGACCGAATGAGTCACGGTGTTATATTCTCGAATAAAAAGTTTTAATCGAACTGGCAAACAAATTATTATTCCGAACGGATTATTCCTCTCTCTCTCTCTCTCTCTCTCTCTTCTTCCCTCTCGTCAAACCCAATTAAGAAAACAATTTACGCAAAATATTTTTATCTCCGGTTCGACGAGGCTGTTGTTCTATATTAGCCAAGAAAAGGCGCTAATTTTCCCATGGAAAATAGGGATCAATCGCATCTGTATCGTATCCACCGGTTAAACGAAGCGATCGCGGGACCGTTTATCTGAATCGGATCCGATGGAATCCAATAATTTCCTCTTTATTAGCGGCGCCCTCGAGCGTCGAGCTAATTACGCCAAATACATTATATAGGAAATTAACGCTGGGAGGATATCGCCCAGTTTGGCCAGTGACAAGCGGCTTAATTAATATTCCGCTCGGGGGATAAAATCCGGATAAACCGGTGAGAAAGTGGTCGAAAAGAGGGAATAAAGTGGTAGAAAATAAAGCGTGGGGCATGTGTTGGCCGCGCTTACGGGCCTGGGATCCGTTGCACAATGGTGTGACGAGAAACGTCGTCGCTTGGTTGGTTTGAAACGTTGGTTGGTTGAATCGGTCCAGGGGTTAAACGGAGAGGAGAGGAAGGAGGGAGAGGGGGGTTAAAGTTTCCTCGTTATCAGGGGCAGGAAGTTGCGCCGTTCTTGAGTTTAATTCGCCCGCTTTTGGGTTTTGGACAAACACGTTTCTGGTTTGTTCGAAGGGGTGTTGTGCTTAATTGGAGCGTGTCCGAGTTTGTTCACCTTAATTGCTCGAGTTTGAAGAAATTTACGCTGTGGCGGGGACGCTTTTGGGCGAAACGTTAATTTTAATTCGTTTTCTTCTCTCTCTCTCTCTCTCTCTTTCTTTCTCTTTTTCTTTCTTTCTTTCTTTCTTTTTTTTTTTTCCTTTTTTCTTTTCCTCTTACGAGGAAAAAGTTATAGTGGCTTCTTAAGAAAGCTGGTTTAGAAAGTTGCGAATAAAGTAATAATTTATTAAAATAATAATACGCAGAAGTACATCATAGGAGTACTTACGGTAGAATTTGTTTTCCTTCAAGAAGAAATGTGAATGTTGGTGTGCGTAATATGGAGTATTTTTATGAGAAAGAAATTGTGGATTATAATTACATTACGTTTCTTATTGCCTATTTAAAAAAATTAGGCACAATCCAATCGATATAAAAAAAAATAGATAATAGATATAACAATTAAGTAAAATTATTAGAAACGTTATATCAACGTTTCAATTATTAAATCAAAAAAAAAAAAAAAAAAATAAATAAAAATATTAAAAAACGTTAAACAACGGTTTCATTTTTAAAAAAAAAAAAAAAAAAAAATAAATAAAAATATTAAAAAACGTTAAACAACGGTTTCATTTTTAAAAAAAAAAAAAAAAAAAAATAGAAACGCACAACGATTATATATTCATCGTTCTCACAGAAAAAAATTTCCAATTATCGTAATCAAATTCGAGAGTCGGAAGAAAACCCATCGATCCCTCCTCGAACACAATCAAACACGTCTTCCCAACATCTTCATTAATCGCACGAATCGCGCGCACACCTCTCATTTCGAAGAAACGCGGATCAACCGCAATTTCCCTAACACGTACTCCAGAAGGCGAAAAGGGCCAGAAGAAAAGTCTCGTTTACATAATTGTCCAGCGATAGGATGCTCGCACGTAGTCGCGTGCGTACGCTTT
>NW_006263656.1:529205-536585 GCF_000469605.1 Apis dorsata | reverse complement strand
GGTGTTTGCTCCTCGGGCCGGCTTCTAAATCGCGGCGATCCGTCTTGATCGCTCGATCCACGGCTACGTTCGTGGAAATTGCACGATCCGCTACGAGCAGATTACGTGGAAACGCGTGAATAATGACCGGTTCGCGACACCGAGGCGAAACCCTTTGCCAGATGAAGTCCTCTCCTCGGCTCATGCCGACGATGAAAGCGGGAACAAGCGAGCGCCGATCTGTATCGCGTTAATTTCTGGCCGCGCGCGTGTGATGCCCCCTATGATTGATGACGCTTCGAATTTTGCTTTCGAATTTATGGGGAATTTTCTTATTTCGGCAGCGAGTGTGCATGTGTGTGTGTGTGTGTGTGTGTGTGAGTATTCAGTTTCTTTTTATCTTGCGTAAGATTTCCCATTTTCTAGGTTTAATTTTACGCGAAAGCAATGTGAGGAATTTGGAATTGGAAAGTGGATAATGGAGATGTTTTATTTTTTGATTTTTAAAAGTCGTAGGGTGTATTTAATATAGGATAGAGTTGATAATGGATCGATATTTTTTTTATTTTTGTGTAGTATTTTTTTGTGTAGGTTTTTTGATTCTTAAGAATTTGAAGGGATAAGAAAATTTGGAAAGGTAAAAAAGATTTTGAATATTTTTTTTTTTTTTTGATTAATTTCATTTTGGATAATTTAAGTGAATTTTAAGTGATTCACTTTTTTAACAATCTTTATTTTATTCTTTAAATTTCAAAAAAAAGGAAAGAGTTAGAAATTAAAATTTGTTCATTGAAGATACATGATACGTAAAATTGCTATTTTGCAACGTTTTTTTCTGATGTTTAAGATAGAGAGGAACGAGTTATCATGCTGCGTTGTTAGCTTAAAACCTTGCACGTTTACGATGATGGATCACAGATTGAGACGTAACGCAGAGACATGTTGATAATGTGATTTATTCGAGCTTCCGTAACCGATCTCAACCGAGGATCGTTAATTCCAAGCTTTTTCTTTTTTCTTTCTCTCTCTCTCTTATATATATGTATGTCCCATCGTGCTTCCATCGATTCATCTTCCCCATCGCTTTCATCCAGCTCGACAAATCAGTGGTTTTTGTGTCAACCCGCCTAATGCTAGTCCGTTCGTTTCGTCTAATCGTAAAATAATGACAGGATGCCCAACGATAACCGCTTCTGAAAAGAAGCCGAAGTCATTTGGATGCCGTGAAATAAGAAGCGACATTCCTTCAACTTATTAACCTTTTGCGATGGATATTGGATATAAATATGGGCGTTGGTTCGAATTAATTTTTTTCATTTAATAAATAAAATTTATTTGTCCATTCATTTCAGAAATCGAGTTTAAAAAGAAAATGTTTAAAAATAGCGACGCGTATAGGCATTTGGATTTTGAAAACTATATATCTGTCTCAGATTATACAGTTATTACAGCATTTTTACTATTTCTTATTCCCCGTAAAGGAAAACTTTCTCAAAATCTCAATCAACTTTCAACAAAAATAACAATGAAAAAAAAAAAAATAAACTTCCTTCCTCAATATCTATAAAAATTTTATACACATTTCATTCCATTTCTCAATAATTCATAATCTTACGAAGATTCTTTAAAAAACCAAACTTTCTCAAAAAAACCTCAAACAATAAAAAACACATACACACACATACACACACATATCCTATTCCATCCTTACAAATTTCTCAGTCGTTCACGGATCCTTCCAAGATCCTTCCATTCGATGAAAGTTGAAATGGAAAAGCGATAATGGCCCCTGTTCGACGATAGAGAGAAGAATCCTGCCGATCCTGCTAGTAAGAGAAAAACGCGTGTTCCACTCCCCCGTAACAGAGTTGGAGGGGTGTCGAAGGGGTCATAGTCGTGTAGAAAAAGGGACAAAACGAAGCCGGGGACGGTTCTCCGGGGTAATAACTTAATTTAAACTAAACTACAGTTTAATAATTCTCGGCCAGGTCGGCCGTGGAGGATGCAGCGGGCAACCAGCAATTTCAGAGCCGTCGTTAACTGCCGGTCGTTAGTCCCTTTTCAAAACTTCTTTTCTTTCTATCCCTCTCTTCCCGCTATCCATCCCTCTTTACTCTTTACCCTTTCTCCTTTCGTTTTATCCCCTATTCCAAGCTTTTCTCCTCCTTCGTTCTTAGCGCTTAGGGATCTCTTCATTTTCTACCTTTCTACTCCCTCTCCCTCTCTCTCTCTCTCTTTCTCTCTCTCTCTCTGTCTCCCTCCTTCCTTTCTCCCTCTTCCTCTTCGTATATATCAGCAACACTGGATACTGGGTGTTACTTACCACTACCACTAGTGATGTTAAAACGACGCGGTTGGGTCACGAGTTAATTTTCGAGAGCGTGGTTTGCGTGTAGCAACGTGAATCTCGCCACGGGCCCCCAAGAAACGCGAGAGAGCGACCGACAAATTGAATCATCCTCGGCCTTCGAGATCGAATTCCTCGAGATGGCGTTACCAGTCTGTGCTAGGCAACCAGGCAGCTCTTGCACGTGACCTTTCTATCCTTCGAGAGACCATTTTTCTCACGACTCTCTCTCCCTCGTGGTGTGTCTACGATCTGTGAACGAATGTTGAGAGTGAGATGAGTAGTGGAACGAATGGTCTTTTCGAATTTTAATAGATTGTAGATCGTAGATTTCACAGTGCTTTGTGAGTATAAAATAGAATATAGGTTTGGTACTCGAAGAGAGTTTTATATACTTTTGTAAATCGTGATAGAATTTTGAATGTAGATTGTAAGGAACGTGGATTTAAAAGTTTGAAGTAAATGTATTTTTTTGATTGAGATTTTTATTGTATAAGAATGTAGATATAGGTTAGGGTTAATTATTTTCGAAAAAAATGTATTTATTAGACTCGAAGAGATATATTTTTGTTCGTGGACAAAAAAATGTGGAGGTTAACATAATCTTGAAGTTTAATAATTGCGCAGATGTTTCACAGATGTTTTCGCAGAATGTAAAAAACTTTTACTGCTGATTCTTTTTTCATTCGAGTTATCAAATTTTAATTGGTTCGAGAAACATTCTGAATCTTCATCGTACTTTATAAAATTCTAAATTAAATAAAAAATTAAATTAAATTTTAATTTTTTATACTCATTTTAATTGATTATTTTTACCAATCACGTGAAAAATTTTCAATTATAAAATATCAAATGTCAGATTATTTTTTCCTCAATAATCCCCGAGCTAATTAAGTAGCTTACTTGATCAGATTCGTTGATATCTTAAGTAATAACATTTTTTTTCTTTTTTCTTTTTAATTCAATGTAGATCCACTGGAATTGCAAAACTCGCTGTTTATTTCTCGATATCGATTTGTTTTCATTTATTAATGTGCATAATGTTAATTTACATGTTTTATTCTTTACATGTTATGCTCAGTATTTATCGTCCTCGATAAATACTTTATATAATAATTTATCGACATATTTGTTAAAAAAAAACGTCCGCAAATAATTCTTCTTTTCTTTTTTTTTTTTTTTTTTTTTTTATTTCGAAAACAAAGGGTCTTTTACAAAAAAACAAAGGGGTTTTTTTAAAAAAACCCCTTTGTTTTTTTGTAAAAGACCCTTTGTTTTCGAAATAAAAAAAAAAAAAAAGAAAAGAAGAATTCTTTGCGGCCGCTTTTTTTTAAAAAAAAACGCCCCCAAAAAATTCTTCTTTTTTTTTTTTTTTTTTTTTTTTAATTACGAAATCAAGTGTTCGTTACATCGTAACGAAAGGGATTTTTTGAGAACACGAATATCGAATTAACACGGGTATGGATATAATATTTAGAATCTGAAAGCTTGTATCTTTTTCCGAGATAAGATAAAAACCTACCGGATTCCGGATGTTATTCTGAAACTGGAATCGCGAGATTCATTAGCTGTCGCTTTTTAACCGTTCGATATCGGCAAGCCCTTATCAGACTCTCGTTGAATCGATAGTTCTGATAGACTCGAACCACCTTCGTTTCAATTCTATATATTATCTTTATCATTGACAAATTTGAGAATCCCCTTTTGATAAGATACTTACAAATTGCGAAACTCTCTGAAATCATAATTTCTAATCGAGATATCGATATTTTTATTTCACGTTTGTTTCTCGTAAATCTGTGAAAATTTGCAATTTTCTTTTGCAGCAGATGAATAATACCAAGCTTCGTTTCACGAATAAAAAAATCCGTTTCTCTTATCAAATCTTATCAGAATTATTGCAATTCTAATGAAATTTTTGTTTAAAAGAAAACTTAATTTTAATTAACTTTCTATAATCTCGTGCTCGACTTAAAAATAATATTTCTAATCATGTTGACTTGTTATTTTTCATATGTAAACAGGAGAATATAAAAGGAAAATCAATTAATATTTCATTACAAAATCTGATCTATCTTAACCCTAAATACATTTAAAAAAAAAAAAAAAAGGAAAAACATACAACAACAAATTAAACAAGAAAATTAAATAACAGGAAAGAAACATAAATTGATTGGTAATTTTCAAAGTAATACAAACAAATTATTTTATTAATAAAAAAAGATAAAAGGGATTAATCTCGAATTAATAATCTCGAAAAAGTAAGCTTTCGACGTCAATTTAATGACCTCTTTTCATTGTCGTTATCGTAGATCAATCGAGAGAAAAGTGACGTCGATAAAATAGCCAGTATTACTAAGGACAGTATACAACATGGAAGGCGAGGTATCGTCTCGAAGAAGCAGTGGAAAAGATACGGTTGACTATAAATAAACCGTGTATTTATATGCCTCGCTAATTGTCTCTAACGATAAGGATCTCTTTTATTATCTTCTGGCTTGCTTCTCTGTTACTTCAGCTCATCTCATCCCTCGTGCCACCCACACCCCCATCGGTATACAGTACACGTTAACCGTAATGGCACATTATCTTTCCAAATTATTAAGTATACACGCAAGAAGTTTCGTGAATTCTGTGCAATTCTTAAATTTATTTTAAAAAAATTTTGGATATTCGAATAAATGATTTGCTTCTCTGTTATTTCAGCTCATCTCATCCCTCGTGCCACCGCCATTAGTATATCTCTCTACAGTACACGTTAATGGCACATTATTATTCCAAAATTATTAAATATACACGCAAGAAGTTTCGTGAATTCTGTGCAATTCTTAAATTTATTTTAAGAAAGAATTTTGGATACTCGAATAAATTAAATCTTGAATGAATTAGATTTTAGTGGCTTAAACTCTTAGATTGTTTAAGCGAATTTCGAAAAAATTCAATATATTTTCGATATATTTTCATCCAATGATTGAGATCCCAAAACGTTTTGGAAATTCTATCATATTGTTCCATTTAATTGATAAATTTCAACCATGTTCTCTCAACCACTTGAAACGTAACGAAATAAATAAGTTTCAATTAATAATAATAAGAATGCAAGACATGGATGTAAAAAACAATATATTATGAATAAGAATAAAGCACATTCTCCACGAAGCTTAACAAATATCCATTGCTTGGAAGCCTCAAGTATCAAAGAAACTATTCGTATTCCACGCAAAAACAGAAATGCTTCAATCTAAAACTCGAGCGATCGCAAAAAAGCAATTGTCGGCTACGTGGAGTCGAACCAGTTGGCGCACACGTGCAAAGAAATCGCGAAAGATATTTATCGTGCAGTTGGATATTTGACCGGCCATTAAAGCGATTTGCGGCACTAGTATATTGTTTTTAACGATAGCGCCGATAAAAGAAGAGCGACCGATTCGAGAGAGAGGGTTAGAAACGTGTGATTCGAGAGCAGTTAGTTGTGTAGGCTAGATTATCACGGGAAACGGGAAAAGATCAATTTCCTCGGGGAAATTGACGGTTTTGCTTTTCACTGGACGAGGTAATGAGAGAAACGATTTTTGATTTATTTTCTCGCGGGACGTTTCGTCTTCGATCTCGATTTCTGCGAAATGTTTATCGATATTTTTACGCAAATTTGGAACGTTATTTCGTCGCTGGAAGAAACTATTTTCTCGTTCGCACAATTCGTGATAAATTGAACGTGGTTTTAAAAAATTTTGCTCGGATATCGAATAATATTATTTGTTCGGTGTAGTGTACCTATTTACGCTATCGAATAATCGATAAAAAAAATTTCCATAGAAATGAATCCCATATTGTTCCTATTTATCGAGTGATAACGAGGTTTAAAAGCTCTAAATTACATCTATTATACCAGCGCATGGAAACAGAAATTGTTTAGGAAATTTTATATCCCCGAGACACACGATGAAATTCAGAAATTTCATTTCTAAAAATTCAGGGAGCACGATAAGACGTGCTTCGCGTGCACGCAGAAACGAATCTAAAACCGATATTTTCTTCTCTCTATTCTATAAATAATATATTTACAATACCTTTCGAATCATAAAAATTCGCCTTAAAACCTTCGATCGTGGCAGTTCGTGAAGTATCGATCGAAGAAATTAAGCATCATTGTTCCTCGATGCATCCAAGTTTCCTTTAATTAATCTCTGTCCACCGTTTTTCCATAAATTCGAATTAAATTTGAACACTGTCCTGGTGTTTAATGGTTTCCAAGAAGTTTCCAATGAGCGCGACAACACACTTGATAAAGATATCAAACCTGGAACACGGGGCCCCTCGCTGGAATTGTTTCGCTCACGAGAGACACGACGACGTGTTTCTGATACGTGTTACGAGAAAGTCCACGGCCGAGGAGCTTTTAAAACGCTTCAACGTTTTCTTGATCGTAATTGTGGTATGACGTTTAAATTGCGGTACAGTGGCAAAATCGTAGTATACAGCTCGGCGTGATTGCACACCGAGCTCGCATGCAACTTAATAGCACGAAATTTACGACGGATCCCTCATAGCTCCTCCAGCTTGGCCGAACGTCCACGTGAATCACGACATTTCACGTTTAACGATAAATTGAATTCGAGAGTTTTGCCGATCGATCGATCGATAAATTCGTATACGCGATTTTATTAAATTTATTTCGTTGGAACACGGATCCGAACGGATTCGATCCGTGTAGATGGTATCTCTGGTTTCTCGAGGAATTGGCATGTATTTTCGGAGAATCGAGAGAATATGCATTATGAAATTTAAAATTAATGTTTCTGGAATAATTTTGATAATGCTTAAATTAAAAAAGAAAAAAACGAAAGGAAATTTCAATTAAATTTTTATTCTTATTCTAATTATAATACAAAACTTTTTTTATGATTTTCGAAAAAGTTTTAATCAAATTGTGTGAAAATAGAAATATTCTTTTTTTTTTTGTTTAAAATAGTTTCATATAAAAAGTAAATTTCTTTCGTTTTAAATGGGCCAAGTTGACTCGATCGTATCTTCTGAGAGAACTATGCAGAAAT
>NW_006263656.1:526117-529032 GCF_000469605.1 Apis dorsata | reverse complement strand
AAAAAAAAAAAAAAAAAAAAGAAAAAGGAAAAAGAATATCGTTTTATGGATCGTTCCATTTGTTACAGTGATATTATAAATACGTATTGTGAAGGAAAATGGAAGGAAAGAAATCGCGGGATCTTTTATCTTCCCAAGATCGCGAAAGCATAGCTGAAAGCAATTTTGCGTTTCATAATAAAACACGAAGAAGTAGCTTAAGCGTTGCGACATACTGTAATAACGCAAGAACCGATCTTGCGTCTATGATGAAGTGTATCATGCAAACTTAAATACCAAATACAAATCCTCTTGCGGATTAAACTGACAAAACAATCGTATTCCAGGAATTGCCCGATGGAGAGTTTTTCTCTCGTGTTTATATCTCGTGTAAACATTATTCGCTCTTCTGCGCACCTTCCTTGCCCGTCGTCGAAGTCACTCGCGTGTGTGCCCTCCGAAAATCAACACGCTCGAAGCTACGTCTCTCGTGTTGGAAGAAGAATCGAATTTTCCTGATTTTTATTATCGAAGGAAGGATTTATATTTAATTAGCGAAGTTCTCGTTACGCAAATCTTGGAGTGAACAATTTTCAACGAAAATTCGACGAGGATTAGAATAAAGGTATTGTTATTTTGAAGAATTATATCTTAATTTTCGAGATTCTTCTTACAGTTTTCTTTGGAATTTTTAGAAAAGATAATTGGAACGTTTGCTTGTTTGTATCGCGAATATACCATACAATTTTATAAAAGAAACAAAAATTCTCCTGGCAATAATTCGAAATTATTGAATTACTCGAATTCAAAGGACGCAAATTGATTTTAAGGGATTTGTTAGTTCAATTTTTTTCGCTTCTTCCAAAGCAGAATTATCTTCGTTCTCTATTTTCAATCTCGTTATCAATAAGAGAGAGATGAATTCGAGAAACCAGCTGATGCATACATACATACACACACACATGCACAGAGAAGAATCTCTCAGATCATTAGATCGCGCAATTTTTGCCCGATTGTGTGGAACATGCACGAGACCTAATAGCTACGTGCTATTTATCACGGTATCAACGAGCGGATGTTGAATCACTGATCATTTATCAAGTCACGTCTAAATCTCGCGAGCAAGTAGGCTCGAAGCGTTACGTCTCTCGATACGTGCAATTAATTATTAAATTCCGATTTCCTGGGATTTATCGAGCCTCCATTGCGTTATCCATTGGAGAGGGGAAAACAATGTTTTCCTGCTAATTAAATTAAAATGCTCGAAAAGATTAGATTGAGATGGCGGTTGCGGTGGTGCAAGATCGCGCGAACAGTGGGGCCATTGTTGAGAATTGTATTGGCAGGAAAGATATCATATACTATGGTAAGAGAGGGGTAAGAGAGGGAGGGATAATTTTTAATATTTTTCTCCCGTGAAATATCAATTATTTAATTATCATTTCGATTCTAATATCATCGAATAATGTTAATAAACGATAGATTTCAGAAATATCGATTTTTAATATATCAATTTAATAAGAAATATTTGCCTCGAGTATCTCAAGTGGAATTTATTTAGTTCATATTGCACGCATATAAAATAGATTATTTATTATCATCTCTTTTATTGTACGAGCCTTGTTAAAGTTGCAGGAATATCAATTAAAGGCTGGATTAAGAATACAAGGATAAAATAGATTTAAATTATCAGTAGTAACATCTGATTAATATTCTAACAAATCTTTTATTATTATTTTACCCCCTTTCTTACTATATGTATTCTTAAAGAAAAAGTGATATTTCAATCTTCGCATATAATTCATTATATATCATTCGCGAAGATTCGATATAAGATTCGATTAATTCGTCCTCAAGTCGTTTATCGTCGATTATTTAATAGATCGTATCGAAATGATGAAAATGTTAATTTTCTAGCCAGGCAGAGGCGTAAAATCACGGATTTATTAGACTGCTTGAATTAATCGGAGGATCGTTACAGATTGAGTCGGTGAAAAAACGATAATTAAATAATTCATGGAGAGTTTATGATCTTTGAATTCCTTGGTCTACGTGTTTGTCATTTTTTTCGATTCGAAGATTCGCGTAATTCGTCGTTAGCGAGGGACAACGATGCTCTAAGTCAGGTGAAATTTTCTTTTTCTTCTTCTTCTTTTTTATTCGAGACGAAAAATATAGAACTGTAATCTTGAAAAAAATTAATTTTAATTTTGTGAAATATTGCGAATAGAAAGAAAATTGTTTTTGAGACATTGAAATATTAAATTTTAAAGAGAAGAAGATTTATTCAAATTTCTACTGACAATTTAGAAAAATTAATTTCGCAAAAAATATAGATTATTGGTAATGTGTGTAATATTATTGGCAAGTTTCGGATTTACAATTTGCAAAAAAGAAAAGAAAAAGAAAAGATTTCGCTTTAATAGTCTCTCAAGTAAAAAACTCAAGTATCTGGGAACGGATAAAAATTCGAATCTCGAAAATAAATATCAATCTTCGATTTCTTCGAGTCTGGAATTAAAACGTTTCTTTCTGCCTAGAACAGGAACAATCGTACGAAATAACAATGACAAAGGCTTCGTAATTTCAGAGATTCGACACTTTAAAACAATCGACTGTGGCAGGTCAACGTGGATAGCACGCGAAGACATTGAATACGATACGTTGTCGGGCAAATGACACGGCATGGGGTAACAACAACCCATGGTTAGTAATTAGAGTGGCGCGAGAGAGAGAGGATCGTGGTGGTTAACAGTGGCCACGGCACGCGAATTCACGTTTTTCCTCGCGAGCTTTTCACGATCGTGGGCGAGTCGAGCTGAGGGGAGGGCAGGGGCACGTTGATAAGCTCGGCTATCGAATTATTAATTATAAGCTCAATAGGGGGATGATAAAGTGGTTTGGCACGTGGTAACACACATTTTCACTTTATTCGA
>NW_006263656.1:519593-525931 GCF_000469605.1 Apis dorsata | reverse complement strand
TTTTTTTTTTTTTTTTTTTTTTTTTTTTTTCTCTGTTATATGAAATCGTAGTGGAATCATTTTACGAATTTTCTTTTGGCGTAACGAGAGAGGATGTAAAGAGAGAGGATGATTTAGGAGAGAAAGAGGGATGTGGAAAATTTTATTTGGTTGAAGTTAATGAAATAGACGTGATTTTAATTTTAAGGGGAATGAAACTTTTGATGACTTTGGGAAGAAAGCAATTCTTATTTGTGTCTTATTTCTTGCTATAATATTAAAGTATTATTAATTTTAATATTATAACAAAATATTAGTAGATTTAATATAATAACTAAAATATATTTCTCTATAATTAGATAGTCATTATATCAAAATGATTATAGGTATTTCTGAGATCAGTGATGCATTTAATTAGAAGTGTCCAATCTTGAAGACTCGGGAAATATATTTTATTTTAAGTAGAATTTATTTTTTGCGTTTCGTAAAATTGGGGTCAGGTAAAATTTTATTTATCTTTTAATTTTCTTGTTTTATGCGCACTGTAATTTCGTAAGAATTTATTGGCCAACGAAGAAATGTTTATTGCATACGTGGAATTTACATGCAAATTGATCATATATTTCTATCGACTTTCTGTATTTTAAAAATTTTTAAATATACCCTGGTTATTTCGTGGATCGATTCGTCGAAAAATGTTTAATAATTAAAAATTTGTTTGGAATTAATTCGCTATCAATAATCTGCAACGAGGCAATAGAAATGTATGGGGATTAGTCGGTTAATTAAAATACATATTATCTCATTTTTATTTTACCTTTCATCTCCAAAATTATTTGGGAACCGAGATATCCTCGACAAATTTTTATTCGTTTTAATTTTTATTCCTTTCATCGTTTACGAATTTAGTTGTTTACAAATTTAATATTTTTTTAATTTAGATTCATCGAATGTCGATAGAAAATGTATCTTTCCAATCTCTTAGATAAAAATTATTTAACTAACTCGTTATTCGATCGATTTAATTATCGTTCGTATAAAATTATAATAATTTGATCGTGACGATTAATTAGATTGAAACTCGAATAGGAATAGTACCAATCTTCGATTTTAATAATTGATCGAATTATTATTCGAATAAAATTTAATCACCTTTCGAACGTGACAATTCATGAAGATATCGTTTTATCAATCTTCGATCACGATTAACGAAATTATCAATTATAATTGAAATAAAATTTTAATAGCGTCCTATTATGAAAATTAAATAAAACCGGTGTTCGAATAAAATCTTATCAATCGTTACTTTAAAAATTCGATTATCATACGATTGATTAAGTAATAATATCTAATAATAGAAATTTCCTGACCTTTAACATCGGTTATTAAATGACTGTTGTTTTCATCATTAAAGTAATATGAATGAAATTATATTAAAATATGGCTAAAAAATTTAATTTATTTCTTTCATTTTTATATGAATAATCTTCTTTTAATTTTCCTATTAATTAAAAAAAAAAAAAAAAAAAAAAAAAAAAAAAAAAAGAAAGAAAAGAAAAAAGAAGCTACAAATACATAGCATAAAATTTTCTTTAATTAAATTACCAATTCCAAACGTTCAATCGCCAATATAATTCTCAAATCAATATCATTGCATACCAGTAATTTCCAACCTCATCTTCCTTCTCTCTCTCCAATTACCAAATAGATCTAATCTTACAAACATGTAAATCCTCGCGATAAAATCAAATGATATCCATCATCGATATCGTCGTATCTATTTTATTTTCCTATTATTAAACAAAAAAAAAAAAAACAGAAAGAACGAAAGGATCAGTCAATCAAACGAAGCAAGAAAATAAGAAAAAGGGAAAAAGAAAAAAAAAAAAGAATCGTGACATGGACCCCTGTTGAGCTACGATTTCAATATTAAGCCAAAGATCGAGATCACGAGACTTAGATAAAAAACATTAACATGCGCGTCGAGCACACTTATCACGATCAAGCAAGTTAACACGGTGGTGCTTCTTAATTTGTTTACACCGCTCTCTACCTGAAATGCGCCAACGTTACTTCATTACATTGTTTATAAAACGATATACATACGCATATAAAGGGGAAGACGTAATTTCTTCGACTTCCTCTTCCACCAGATTATCGAATTTATCTGGTCCCCTCGAGCGATCGAGTTGGAGAAGAAAAGGGGAGGGAAAAAAAAAAAAAAAAAGAAATGATTTTCCGACGTTTGTTTTAATATTTAATAAGAGAGGGGACGAGCTAAAGAAAATTAGATCGATGGAGATAGAGTCGTGAACTGGGTCTAATCACAGTGAAATCTGTATAATTATAAGCAATATATTACCGCGAACGTTAGTTTTATTCAATTTACGCTCTTTTCGAGCGCGCTTTAGTGTTTCGTGGATAGTTAGGCTCGAGCGTTATTCAAATGAAGTGGATGAATTACGATTGTATTATTCGAAATGGAAAGAATGAAAATACAAAGAGGTACAATGAGTAAAAGAAGCGAGGGTTCTTTTTTTCTTTGGACTGTTACTTTATTGAAATTGTTACGCGAAATTGTAACAATATAGCGAATGGAAAAATTCAACGGTCGGGAAATTTGAATAATTTTCAATTTATCAATGCAAATATTCACTTATGAATTTAATTTTCACTTGATTAAATTTCTTTTTTCTTTGCATAAAAGCAAAACAGCACGATTCGATACAAATATAAACACGCGTTTCTCGAGAATTCAGCGTGGAAATTACCTTAGTTTCTAACGATCTCTTGGAAAATTTGAATAATTTTCATTTCAATATGCAAACGTTTGCCTCTAAACTTATTATTAACCTTTTTTTTTTTTTTTTTTTTGATTGCTATTTCCTATATTATGACGCTGCAATTATATACCTCGATCACCCAATTTTTATCTGTTTAATAATAGCGTATCGCGTAACATAATATTCACTTCCAATTCCAATAATTATTCTCCAACATTTTTTTCTAACACCACGTTTTTTTCCCTATCATGTTTATCCATGTAACTTCCACCTCGAATGATCAAAGATCACGCGTCGAGTCGTGTGTATTTGCCAATCGAAATTCGATCTACAGGCTGAAATGCAATTTAATTGGCGTTAACCGTTACAGTTTCGCCGGCAATGCGACACGAATCAACGAGAGATATTTTAATTAATCGGGACCGTCAACAACCGAGGGATCTTTATTGATTTATTGCGATCGATCCTCAACATTTCTTTCACTTATTTCTTTCTTTCTTTTTTTTTTTGGAACGTGGATCTCAATTTTTGCAAATAGCCTGTTTCAAGCATCGATAATCGTG
Source organism: Apis dorsata (assembly GCF_000469605.1). Classification (NCBI taxonomy): domain Eukaryota; kingdom Metazoa; phylum Arthropoda; class Insecta; order Hymenoptera; family Apidae; genus Apis; species Apis dorsata. The sequence continues at coordinate 522,606 of NW_006263656.1, read as the reverse complement.
CGCGCGCTGTGGAGTCTGATTGTTTTAATTGAAATTCATTGGAATTTTAAGGAGAATATTTTTAAGAATATTGAAAATCATGAAATACGTACGTATTAATTCTATACAATTCTTGTATAATTTAAATTTTCGTTTTAAAGATATCGTTTTTTTTAATTAGAAAGATTAATCTTTTAAAAGGATAAATACAAAAGTTGGTGTTGGTTATAAAAATATCGAATCTTGTTTATCAAATAATAAATACATTTATGTATTGATGAACGTGCAGAAAATTGCAACAAAATATTTTAGACTTCTTCCATTCCATTAATATTAATTTTTATCGATCCTCGCCCCATAAATGTGTATACACTATTATAAATCCTGCCTTATTTCCTGTTACCATTATTAATCTTTCTATTCTATTCATTTCAGTAAATCCATCGCGACGTATGCTGTGTATAAATCTGTAATAGGAAAAGAAGAAAGAGAAATAATACACCATCAATATTAAATTACGCGCGTTGAACCAGGAACTGAACAACAAGCTGAAACATAATTAAAGAATTTTAATCACCTATTTTAATAAGAACAAACGAGAATCATAAGGCTTGCTACCAACTCGTATCTCGCAACGACGGGGGCTTTAATCTCATCGTGCACGTAATTCTAGCCCTCGAAACTAGCAAAAGAACGAAGAAGTAGAAATACAAACCGCTCGACCGTCTTACTTTTCACAACAACAAAGAAACTTCCTCCTCCCCCCCCTCCTCCTCTCGAACAATTTTTCATTTTAACAAGAAGTGCAACAATTATCCGTGGCAAGGCCCCGTATCAATCGCTCTCGAAGAGAGGAGAATATCAGGTGGATGGGGAAAAGAAAATAAAGGAAACCACGATAATTCTATTTCCATTGGATTATAGGTAAACCTAGTAATTAAAACGATCTCACGAGCTGTGCAATCTATCGCGCCATCTACGAAAACGCATCGAACATGCTAATTATGATTTTTTTCCTTTTTTAAATTAACACTCAATAATGTACATCCGTGTTGAGGAGAGCTCTCTACTAAGTAACTCTTATATATCTATATAAAGCGTTCGTGTAATTTTCGAATTTCGAGCCGAGAACGTATTAACATCCTCGATTCATCTGAAAATCTAATTTACAGAGGGATTAATGGGAGAAGCGGTGGTGGAGCGGCGATCGAGCGAGTAATCGTGGATCGATCAAAGGTTAAATGGATCGGCGTTGTTGTTGCCTCGTTACAAGAGAAACGGTGCACTCTCTTTTGTTCCCTTCTTTCGAAAGGGTGTTTCATCGAACGGATGGGTAGTAGCCGTGGATTTATTGAATTTCTTCGCGGCATTAAGATGTTGTATGGTATATTTTAGAGAGATGTTTTTGATTAATTAATTGGCGAATTAATTCGTCTTTTGAATGTTTTAAATATTCAAAAGATTTATTTATCCGAGCAAAGTAAAGTTTGACCAATTTTATAGAGGAAAAACAAGTTTTACATTTCACGAAAAATCAGAGAATTATTCACGTTATAAACAATAAACGTAAACTAATGAATTCTTCCTCCTTCCTTTTCGATTCGAAAAAGGATTAATTCGCGAGGATCATTAGTCGTCCCACAATTCTTTTTCAATAATGTCACGTGATCTTGATACGATGAGGTTCGAGGATCCTCAAACGAAAGATAAGTTTTCCATTTCACGAAAAATCAGAGAATTATTCACGTTATAAACAATAAACGTAACCTAATGAATTCTTCCTCCTTCCTTTTCGATTCGAAAAAGGATTAATTCGCGAGGATCATTAGTCGTCCCACAATTCTTTTTCAATAATGTCACGTGATCTTGATACGATGAGGTTCGAGGATCCTCAAACGAAAGAGAAGTTTTGCATTTCACGAAAAATCAGAGAATTATTCCCGTTATAAACAATAAACGTAAACTAATGAATTCTTCCTCCTTCCTTTTCGATTCGAAAAATGATTAATTCGCGAGGATCATTAGTCGTCCCACAATTCTTTTTCAATAATGTCACGTGATCTTGATACGATGACGTTCGAGGATCGATGAAAAATTCGTAAAAAAAAAAAAAGAAATTCTAATTTTCCACAAACGTAGAAATCAAATCACGACTATTCCCCCCCACTCATGTCATATAACGAGAGTCCCTTATCGAGCCTAGCTTTTTGCTAGCCAGTCTTCTGGAAGAGTGGCTTCCTCTTCCCATGCATTACGTTGCACCAACCACCCCCGGAAGGGTCTCAGGCTTCTTAATGCCGGCTATACGTAGCCAAGGATTGCACGCGAAGGTATTAATATATAATTAACCGGCCTGGTTGTAGATCGTATCTGAAAACCTCCTTATCGGGCAGCAGGCCGCCGATACCAGGCTACCCATATTATGCGAAGACTCTTTACGTGGCTTCGTACCTCGTTCGACGAGCTGCCTCTGCATCGCTTGCGGCTTTCATTTTTTTTTTTCTTCTTCTTCTTCTTCTTCTTCTTCTTCTCTTTTTCTTTTCCTCTCTTTTCTCTTCTTTTCTTTTCTCTCATCCCGCCACGTAGCTCTTCCTCTCGCTCTTCCTTCTTTCGCGCCGTTTTTCGTACGTCCCGGTCATTTTTCTCTCGTTCCTCCTTTTGTTGTTGATGTTGGGCCTCCGACGGAACACGAGCCCGTGTTCCTGCTTTCGAACGATCGAACGAGGATGTTTGTGGAAAATTGCTATTACCACGCGGTTGTGATTGGCGGTTGTTTTTTTACGGGATATCGATGATAACTCTGTTAGAAATGAATATATTGACGCGTTGTTATTATTGTTGTTACGTTGGATTTTAAAAGTGGAGATGAGTAATGTAATTTTCGAGAATATTGTTGAAATTTTTTTGTTAGTTGGTTATTCGCTATATGTATGTGGACACGTTATCGATTAATGAATTTTAATTTGAAAGATTTTCTAGATCGTAAATGTTCGAATTTTTATCCTTTGATATTTTGTTTATGGATTTTATTTAT
>NW_006263656.1:506572-519449 GCF_000469605.1 Apis dorsata | reverse complement strand
TTTTTTTTTTTTTTTGTTTTTTAAGAAATCGATGTATTAAAAAAGATTTTGGTTATTCACGTGGTTATTAAAGTGAGATCATGTCGGGTCGATTAATCGGTAATTCTGAAGAATACTTTGCGGTTTCTTTTTGAATTTGTGATTTATTGTTACATTATTCCGCGGTCTTATTTTCATTGTATTGGTTTCTAGTGGGCGTGGATAGATCGTTAGCTTGTAAAGCGTCGCTCTAATTAAGTTACCAGACTAATGTCCTACTCTGTCTTGTACAGGATTTTATCCGGAGGAATATTATTTCTTCGAAAGAAAGTTGAATGTTCGTTCTCCGTTAGTCTTTCCTTATGATGATATCGTAAATTTAATGTTCATTAAGGATGTGTATTTGTTTTTAGAGATACTAATTGTTTCCTTTCTCTTCATTTATTCCTTATTCGTTGTATTTTTATTAATTATTTCGCTATTTAAGATGTTAATCTTTTGTATCAAATTTATAGAATGATACAAAAATATATAGTTATACTTGTAAATTATTTTATTAGAAATATAATTTTTATTATACACGTGTTTATATGTGTGTGTGTGTAAATAACAGAATTATTCGCATAGTTCATGAATAATAAGATATAAAGAACAAGTATAATAGGTATAATAAATATTCAATTGATACAAAATACGAATAAGATTATTGCAAATAATGCGTATTAAATTATAATAAAAAAAATCAAATTTTATATATCAGAAATTAAAAATAATCTCTCTGTTTGTTTTTTAAAAAGAAGATAAAAATTGGCAAGGATAATCTCGATCATAAGTATTTAGTCGCTTATTATCTTAAATATCATTTACTATTTTTCTAAAACAAAAATAAATTTAATTCAAATTCGAAAGAAAATAATTTTCATTTATGTTTAATCGTTTCATTTTATTATTATTCGATTATTACAAAATTCACTATTTTTTTTTTTTAACAATTCCATTCGTATTTTGTATCGTTAGTACATCGTTAACACATTGTATTCCATTGAAATAGAATAAACTCGTATCCTACTTATGGATATTTAACGGTTAATAAAAGGTAGCCATTAACCGTTAATTAAACTGAGCCGACTGACGTTCCTCACGAGACAACTGGCTCGCACCTGTCGATCGAGAATAGTTTCGTTTCTCGTAATAACGACTCCTCGTGAGTGTATTTTTTAATTAACTTCCTTTAGCTCACGAAATATCGCCGACGTGTTACAAGGTGTTGCGTGTCGCAATATGTTTCACATCTAGATCAGTTGTCATTCGATCGTCGATAAGATTCCAACGATGGAACCCATTAAATCACCACTATTCAACGCGAGAAACCGTACGAATTTCTCGACCATAAATTTCTCCCGGCAACTGTTTTCCTTAATGTCCCGCTTTACACGTACAATTTAATTGATTTAAGGAAAACATTTTCTTTTTTCTTTTTTTAATTTTCGTTTCAATTTTCGTTTCAATTTCAATCACTTTTCTCGATTCTCGATTTAAAGAAGAAAAAAATAGATCATCTTTACGATTTTTAAGTTACAATTTTTAAGATTTCGTACAATCATCAAATTCCCGAATTATAAGTTTAACAATTTAGAAATTTCAATCTCTTCGATATCTTAAAAAAAAATCTTAAAGCTAGGAAAGAAAAAATTTCTCAATGCGAAAGAAGGGGAAAAATAATTTAATTCTTACAATAAGAATTGAAGAGGGAATTTCTGAAGAGTTGCAAGTCGCAACGACGTCGATCCAATTCCCTCACTACTCTGGATATTTAATTTAAGATCGTCCAAGTCGAGGCACGGAGAGTCGTGCAAAGGACGAAGGGAGAAGGACCGTCGAGGGTTGCTGAGAGGGTTGGAGGGGCTTGGTGAGGGGCAGTGTAACCGGGCGTCAGGAGGATTGATGGCGTCTAGATGCAAATGCAGTCAGTCTGGCACGCAAGCAACGTATCCACCTACCGACGCCTTATGCCAGTTAACGCCTTACAGCTTAATAATCTTGTTCGTTGTCCTCCTCTTCTTCTTTTTCCCCTTTTCCATCCTTCTCGGCTTTCCTCCTCTTTTCTTTCATCTGCTAATTTCACCGCAATTTTATTCCCTGGATCTTTTTTCTTATCTTCCAATAAATTACTCAACTTCTACTCGATACTACCACGTTTCTCTCACTCTTTCTCTCTCTCTCTCTCTCTCTCTCTCTCTATCCGCGTTAATGATTTTCTTCGCTTCTCTCAATTTCGTTCTCTCATGCTTGTATAATAACTTAATATTTGCTTACTTTTTATCCAATTCTTGTGGACATTTTATTCACCATTTTTTTATTTCTTCTTTTTTTATCGTTAATTTTCCGAATTTCTTCTCTCTATTTATAATTTTCCTCTTCCATCACTCTTTTTCTCTATCCTCCTTCCCTTCCTTTTTATTCCCAATTTCCTAAATTTCTTCGTGTCAGATTGAGCTTCCGAATTTCTTCCTCCTTCCCCTCCATTAAATCTTAATTTCTTTCAAACTCTTAACAACTCTTTCTTCTTCCTTCCTATCTTTTCATATTCTCAGTTTCCTTTTTCTTTTTTTTTCTTTTTCTTAATTCGCTTTTCCAAATTTCTCCTCCCTGTCGTCCAATCTTCCATTCCCTCGCCTCAAATCCACGCAATTTCTCCATCTCAAGAACAATCCTCTCTCCTTTTCTCTCTCCACCCATCCTCCTCCTCCTTTTCTTCTTGCTTTCGCCAGAACCCGTTCCATCTTCCCTCGCACTCTTTATCACACTCTCTCGCGCCTGTGTTATACCGCTTTATTAGTCCTCTTTTCCCGGGATACCCCTCTTTGGTGGCCCACCAGGAGTCTGCGCGGTGATCCAGGTGGAGGTGGAGAGATGATCTAACGCGCGAGGGTCCACCAGTTCGTTAAACACAGGTGTAATTATGTTTATATTAATGTTTTCGGGTGGAGATAACGCGTGACCCTGTTTGGATAAACACACGGATGGATTATAAGATGATTCGCGTTGAAATTAATCGTCCGACCTATCCTAGTTGCACGATTAAAATATTTCCCGTTAAAACACGGGAAGGTAAGTCTTTCTCTTTCGTTCCTCCTCGTTTCGCTTACTCCGTTATTGAATCTGTTTATGAATTCTTTGTTCAGGATAGATATCTTATAGATAAGATAGAGCGCTTAGTTGGAAATGATTTATTTCAATTTTCCTCGATCGTGCGATTATTATTGTTTCGATGTTAATTTTTAGATATAATCGATTTAAAATTTTGACAAGTTTGAGAGGATTGTGTAACTTTCTGGATAACGTTGAGTAGAAAGTAATACGAAGAAATTATATTAAAATAAAAGAAAAGTATTGTGTTTGAATAATTATAATTATTTATAACGTGATATCGCAAAATTATTTTAGAAGCATTATTTGAATCTTGAAAGTTAATCGTTTCTCAGAAAAAACTTTTCAATTTGAAAAAATAAGGAATCTGAAACTTTCCACTTTTCAACATTTCCTAATTGTTGAATTTCCATTTCATCCCTCTATTTATTCCTTTCCAATCGCATCCATTAAAAAAAAAAGAAAAAGCAACCCCATCCTCGAAAATTCTAATACACCACTCCTCTCGCACAAATTAATAGTTACACATTAATACCTTCTAGTTAGACATCATTAAATCGAGACTAAAATTCACGCTCATTTTCAGAATGTCCCAAAATGGTCCCAAAGTGGTCCGAAATACCGAGAACCAAGGATCAGCAGCTGTCGATCGCTTAATTCGGCCCGTACCTTCTAATTGTAAGCAGCACACGAAAAGGAATTTTCGCGGGGCCTGTAATTTATCATTATAAATCAGCTGGTGTTGAGGGGTCGGGTTTTTGGCGGGAACGGGAGGAGGAAAGTTTGGCGGCGGTCGCGGTGGAAATCCGTTGCATCCTCGTTCCTTGGGCAGAAAGTGGCGGTCTCACGGGTGCCAGAATGTCGTTTCCTAACTCTAATGACGTCGTTGACTCTCACTTAACAAGAGACTACCCTCTAAATGGAGGGTTGCGTCCTCCAGCCAACGGCCGCTTGGTACACGCCAACCCGGTGATTACGGGACTCGAATTCACTTCTAAATTACATCCGTTGTAAATGCTGTTAAAGTAACTATTTCACCAGGGATCCACCGTGCAGCCTGAGTTTTTGGTCCAATTGGCCTGCTAATCGTTTGATCCACCGTGAATTTTCGGGGATCGAGGATTTTTCGAAGGGAGGAGCGAGAGTGTTTTTCGAAGAAGGCTGCGCAACTCTCTGTTTCATTTGCATTTTTTTTTTCAAAACGTCCATGTGCTTTTATCATTCGATACAAAAGTCTAAAGATCTAACGCGAGATTGGCCATCTACTCTTGCAACTTTATCACGAAAGGTTTTTATTTTTTGATCCATATTTTATATTTTTATGGAACTTTTTCCCCATAATTATTAATTATCAATCCTCACTATGTGTCCTAAAGGAATCCAAAAAGCTTCGACTAATAAAATAATAACGGACTGAATATATCCATCGTAAGAATATCACAATTCTACGAACTACCGAAAGAGTTTGATCATAGATACAATATCAATTTCGAATCCATCTGTTTGAACTCTCATTCCCAAATCTTCGAAATAGAGAACTTCTCGCAAGATTCATCTGCACACGTGGAAAACAAACTCGACAAATTCACGAGAGAGATATTTTTTTTTCCAATCATCGTGCAAGGATGACTCAAAGTGGTGGTTCGATTAAAATTTTTAATTAAGAATCGTCACGTCCAACGGGTTACTTTATTAATCCTCGTACAATGTACGCGTACGGGATACGTGGTGCCGGCCTATTAAGTTTAATGTCATTATAAAGGTGTCAAGGCACGGCCGCCGGTTAAAATATTCCACGCGCGTTCTGTATTCGGCCACCGGTTAATTACGCTTTAATTGCACCCTACGTCGTCGCCGATCATCGTTTCCTTTCATTATAGGGATAGAAAGCCGCGCGATTTTACAAGAGATATCAAGAATCTGAAATTTTCATCGATCTCGTGCCACACTGCAAACTTATTGTCGATACGTTCGTTTCAATCCATCTCGATTCCGAGATCCATCCGGGAGCGAGACTCTTCTCAGTTTGTTTGGGGGGAAGAATTTATCGCAAGATTGCTTGCACGAGCAAATTAGTTTTCAGATAAGTGCAAACGTGACGATTGTTTTTTCTAATTGAATTTGTGTTTTTTTAATCATTAGAAGATTAAAAATTCTGACTTTTGAATCAAAAAATTTAATTATATTACGTAATGGAATTTGTAATTATACATATTTTACGATGATTAACTATGTGGGAAACAACGACGAATTTGAATTTTTAAAGGAATCGTCGTCGAAATTTTGAACGATCGGGATCTTTCGTATATTCCTCGAAGAATAATTTCCCTTCTCACGAATCAGTGCGTCCGATCAAGCACTTGAAGCGGTCTTAAAGTTAGACGCTGATAATGTTTCTATAATCCTATTACTTTTCCGTGATTGATGAATAGAAATTAAAAAAAATAAAAATTGGCGAGTGAATGAGTAAAAATCGAAGGCTGTGGTGGTAAGCTAATTAATGTAATGTAAAAGTTATGTAATAGAATTTCTACACGGCTTGTTCTCGGTAAATTATTGCTTCTGACATGGACAGAATTTTTGTACATGCTTCAAATTACTACTGAAAATATTACTAGTAAATTTTCCATAAATTCTGTAATTCTGTTACTTCATAGCAATTACACGAACTGCAAGGTGGTAGTTTGATGGTAAGAATATTCAGTTCTTGGGTATTTATTTCAATTTCAGCTTCTGAAAATTAAGGCTTCGAGGTAGCTATTATTTTCTACGTTAATTTGATAGTTAATCGGTACTTTGATCCTAAAAGGGAAAGCTTAGCGAACGTTGAAGTGCAAACCAACTTTATTGCGGATCTTAATTGCAGTAATGCCTAGTCTTTTTATACTTAAACATCGAAGCATTCCTTTTTCCATCGGACAAATTTAAAACACATTTATATCGTAATATCCACGTAAGTTGCACCATATTAAAAATTTGCACAGTTTACTTGGTTTTCTGGGAAAATTAAGACAAAAGGTGAATCGAGATCGGAGCCTTTGGCTCTAATTTTCCAAATTTATTATCAAGAATATAAATAAAAAAAAAGATGAGAATGATGGGACAATAATTACAATAAAAATGTTACATATTTATTTTTGAAAATCTGTGTTTCAATAACAAACCGGGAAAGGAGGGGTGGGAGAGAGAGAATGGACAAGATTAGAATCTGTTAATATAAATCAGCGACCATGTATATCATCAATTTCTTAATAGATTAAATTATTTATTCATTAATTTAATAATTTCTAAAATCAATTTCAATTACAAATCTTCCATTTTCTCTCGTAAACGTCATCACACGTTTTCACTGTTTTACTTCCAAATCACTTTCACGTAAACGTGAACGAAATATGCATAAAAATATGCATAAAATATTTAAAAGAAAGGGAAAAAAGAAATAATCTCTTTAATGGATCGAGCCGGCCAATTTTGGAAAATTCTATTACACGTGGAGGACAATTTCGCGAACACGTTCGGGTAAATAGCTTCTTCAATTTTCGTTGCGTGGTGTGTAATTGGCGGTCACACGTAAAAAGATAATAGTAGTGACCGGTGAATGAAAATTTGAAGGCGCCGACCCCTTTTAACAATTGAACGATATTAATCGCGCAATTCATCAGGATTTCGTGAAAAGGGGCAATTTCGTTTTTTATATCGGGGGAAATTAACGTTTTCGTTGATGCTTTTAAATGACAGCCCACACACATTCGAGACTCTTTATGAACGCGCTATTACGGTTAATGCGTCTGACGGAAAGCGAGAGGTAATCATTGTAATTTCCATCACGAGCCTCGCTCCATGGATCTGGATGCGTTCTCGACGACGAAATCGAACGTTTCTCGCTTCGTTCGCGAGAGATTTCCATTGACGTGTCGTGTGACTCTTTCGAAGGTCCACCTTTCAGCGTGACGGTTCGATCGAAATGAAGAAAATTAGGACGATCGTGATGACGATAATAAAATTTTTAATAAGAGGAGAAAGTTTTAATAAAATGTATATATATATACATTTAATAAAGTACATAATGCAAAGTTGTTGGGAATAACTTTAATAATTACGAAGAAATTTAATTAATTTGAATTATTATTGGATCTATTCGAGCACGAGAAATTTCGTTCATGAATCGTAATTTTGATCTTTGTCGGTTTTACAGAATAATCCACGATAATAGATATATTTGTTGTTAAATTTCGATTCATCGTGTTGACGGATGTATGACAAGTATGTATAAATATTCGTCGAATAATTTCATCGTATCCACGTGTAATTTCAATTAAATTGACGATCATTTTCCACATGGTGAGCATACGATTATGGAAAGAAATCATCAGCCATTATTAACCAAATTGAACGCAATTCCTGCTGAAACTTTCCTTCCAAATCAACCTATCCCCCGCCTTAAAATCCCGAAACGAATCGAGAAGAAGTACCTACAAATATCCCGCTCGTTCGACCTAACCTAAAAATCCACGATAAAAAGTTGGTGCGTCGAATCTCCTAAGAACCTAACCTAAAAAACCAGTTGTAAAGGAAGAAACGGCACGATCTCGATATCCGCAATTTCGAAGCGAAGAATTACGAAAAACCTGTATGGAAGCCGGCGTAGACGTTCACGGTCCAGGATCGAGGATCGATTATTATTATACCCGAGGAGGACTGTGCGAGGATTTCGTGCGCGTTTATGGCGGTCAACGGTGTGTACGCGACGGCCGGCCGGCTTACGTTCTTAGCGTGGCGTAATTGCATGATGATACGTTTCGGCCATGTTGGGCCCTCTAACGACGCACGCGACCCTACACGCTGCCCTTTTTCCTCTCGAAAACCGCACCGATGTCTTATTTCTCGGCCGCCGTGGAAATGGAAGCCAGACAGGGCCGGCCGAATTGGCACCAATGACCAAGGAATCGCTACTTAATCCCTATTGGACGGCGCATACCTTTCCTAGTAGCTTCTTTCTTTTTCTTTTTCTTTTTTTATTCCTTCTTCTATAATAATCTGAAACTCGTTCTTCTTATTATTATTATTATACTAGAGAGATGTTAATAACAACTCGTGACGCTTCTACGCGGCTTCTGTTTTTCCTTCGTGGCCAATTCTATTCGGCCAGGTTTAAAACTTTCAAACTTCGTCAACGAATCACTTATGGCTGGATCTCCTCACCTGGATGGAAATTTAATGGATCGATTTGTAATTCGAGCTTTTGAAATTAACGTAAAAGGAGCGAGAAAGGAAAATTTCTCGAAACTGTCGAAAAGAAGAAAAGAAAGAAAAGAGACGGTTATTCACGAGAGTTGCCACCGTGTACAGCTGAATCGTCCACTTATTACGGAGTACAGATTATCAATAATGAGCGGATCGATCGATATCCATTCTCGATCAATCTCACTCTTGTATCGAAGAAGAGAGACAGAGAGAGTGAATTAATGGATAAATAGCATCTAATTACGCTGATTAATGCGCGATCTTTTTCTTCCTTTTTTTCCTCTTCTCTTTTCTCTTTCTCTTTCTACCTTCTCTCGTCAACGACGAGACGGCCGATTCGCGAACATTATCGTCGATTGGTAAATCTTAATTGGACAAGGAGGATACCAAAAGGAGAGCCTCGACGACCCAAGTTGCAATAAATAAATAGCAGCTGGACAACGTCCGTGTGTTCTTTTCTTATGAAAAGAAATTTATATTCGTGACACGTTTCGCTGCGAGCACGCTTTTAATCTTTGGACGATCGCCGAGAATTATCCTATACCGATTTCATTTTCCATTGTTCGGATTCTTTGTTCTTTCGCTGAATAAGATTCGATTGTGCTCGGTTGATGGATTGCCGCATTCATCGATCGAATGTGTAAGAAGGGTAAGAATTATGTTGTATTATGCCCGGTTATTTATGCACGATTGAATTTAGGAATAGAAATTTATTGATATATATTTTCTGATATTATTCGTGTAATTAATATATTCTTCGTAACGATGTATGTTTTACGTTTAATGCGCGTCACAATGAATCATAAATTAATGGGTGGAAAAAAAAATAAACAAATATCATCGAGATTTGTGAGATCGACAAATTAAATCAACTTCTCCTTTTCATTAATTAAATATCGTTCATTGTTCGGTTCATTGCTTCGCGAGATTGAACGAAAATCGCGAGGCAGAAATAACGAGATCATCGTCGATCAAAACGATAAAAAGGATAAATCGTGAAACTATTTGTATTATTTAAACTCTTACTTTATAACACTGTCCATTAATAACACGAAAATAAGCTTGTTCGTACGCTCGTAATCTCTCACAGATTCGCGAGATGTTTATCCTGAATGATGAAAAGGAAGGAATGCCTCTAGAAATTGCTCGTTTCTCGCAAACGATCGTACAGAATAAGAAGCAATCGTTTCGAGATTTATTAACGAAACGCGCTGATTATCCAAGGTGTCTCCTCTATCTATTCTTGTTCCTAACACGCATATAATAAAACCGTGTTACACGGTAATTCATATGCATCTTTTTTCTCTCATCTCAGATAATACTAAAAATCATCGTAATCCTCATTGAACGAAGACATTTCAATCTTTTAACGATCACCCCTCTCGGTATCGGAATTGCCTCTCTTCGCGAGATGACAATTAGCTTAAACGTGGACTCAATCAATGGTCGAAACAAAGGAGGAAGGGAAAAAAAAAAAGAAGAAGAAAGAAGAAGATAAAAATGATAAAAAAAAAAAAAAAAAAGAAAGGAAGAAAGAAGAAAAGAAAGATGCGATGAATGGCACTAAGAGCTCGAAGAGCTAAGAGTAATAAATTACCCTTGCATTAAAACGATGTTGGCGCCAAAGGATAATTTGTATTCATAATCCGTCATAACACGGCGAAACTCGTCATTATAAAGCGGCTCCTCGAGTTTCCTGTGACAAACACACGGCATTACGGCTGCTTAGATCTTTTAAGTACACCCTCCGAGTAGGGGATACGCCAATTTTCCAGGACCAGTTACGCCAACGTGTAACTAGGAAATTATTACACGTGAATACGTGTGCACACACAGTGTGTATGGTTAACATTGTAGGGGATCGAGGATCGAGGATTCGTCCATGCAGATTTCCGCTTAAATCGCTTTCGCCGATTCTTTTATTTTTCATCCGTGGAAATACGTAAGGACGCGTTTCGAATGTGAAATTACACGTGGTTAAGGTTCCGTGGAGGGAATGAATTTCTTTTTTATATTTCTGAAAGGGGAAAGTGACGAATCGAGGATGAATCTCGGGGTTATTTTACTTGGTGTATGTACATATATTATGGAAATTCAATGTAAAGGAAAGATTGCTTCGAAATATTTCTTCTCCTTTCTTCCTTTTAATCTAAAAAAATTTAGATCATGATTTCTTCGACTTCCTTTACCACCCCCTAGAAGGAAAAATTATTGCAATTCATGAAGAACAAACAGCATTTTTATTTATCTAAAAATCGACTAAGATTGAGAAACGCTGTTTCGAAGAGGATCCGAGAAACATCTCAATCCATCCTATGAAAATAATTAAACCGATCAGGATGGATCAGCTGGAATCAAAGGCAACCATCGATCCAAGCATCGAACCAATAAAAGTCGGTCGACAGTAATGGCGTCTGGTATCCTCTCAATTACGTGTTTTCTTTCGACGAATGGCCGCAGACTGCATTCTCAGATTAAATTGAGAGATACCATTTACGGAAGCGACGATTACGGGACGATCGGTCGATCATTGTGTCCAACGATGTCACGCTTCAACCGCTCGAATTAACCGAATCATTATCGTCGTGTCAGGTTCATTAATGCGGCCGGTTACATTATCGGGCCGTGCGCGAGGCATCGTCATCTTCCTCATCTTCGTTCGCGAAAGAAGGGAGGGGAGGCGGAGGAGGGGGAGGAGGAGGAGAAATTCTGATTCGGGACGAGAATAGATCGAGGGGACGATCAGAGGTGGACGCGAAAATTGTTTAACTCGTCCTCTCATAAATTATTTAACGCGCTACCTGCGCCATCTATCAACTTTGATACCCGTTTCCGATAATAATACCGTGCCGCGTACGCGATGGAAGAAAAATTACCCTCGTCAGCCTTTCCGCCGATGAACGCGCGTGAACGTGCTCCTGAATTCGTTTCGCGAATGTAAAGTGATAAAGATGTGTGCGCGTGTGTGTGTATGTGTGTGTGCGTGTGTGTGAAGGTTGGATTTTTTAGTTGAATATCGCGTTTGTAGGAAAATTGAATTTATGGAGATTAAGATTAACACTTTGTAAAGATGGATTTTTTTTATTAAGAAGAGATAATTAGGGGGTCGGTTTCGATTGAATCTTTTTTGAAGAAATCGAATTTCTTGAAGTTACGAGGTGGAAGATGAAACTTTAATAATTCTAATAAATTCTATTAGAATTTTTTCTTGTTGGGCTTTGGTTAATTTTTTTTTTTTTTTTTTTTTTTTGAGTAAGAAATACTCCCTTCGAGGGATAGTAATGAATCGACGAAGATCTATTAATATCCATCTCTTGCAAACTTTTCTTAAAATTTTCTATTCCTAGCAATTCTTCTGACTCGATAAAAATTTTATCGAAGATTTTGAAGAAATTTTGAAATGCAATTTAATAAAATTACGTTACTCGAATCGAACAAAATTTTCACCATTTCTACTCAAGTTCTCGATAATTTCGCCCACGCAAAGTGTCGGACAGTGAAGCCACGTGAATGTAAACGGAACATATCGACTCGATTTCCCTTCCAATCATCCCGATCTCGAGGAACGTTTCGTCTCGTGCTATTTCATTTCCTGATCCAGATAACGGCGGCCTTATTGCCGAGTCAATCATAATTGCCGATCTTTTTTCAATTCCTCCTCTCCTGCATTAGCATACGTATCAGCTCTTGTACGCTCGGGAAACGGAGATGTCTGCCAAAACAATCGTGGATCCGCAGATTCTCGGTCCGGATAAGGGTTGGAGGGTGGACGAGGGCCCTCGTAAAATCACTGAAATTCCATGTTTATTCAATATGCCCGGGATTCTGTTTTCGAGACTTATCTGAGAGACGATTGGCCGGGATGATACGATGCCTCGAACCAATTTCGCGACGATAAGGCTTCAATCTTCGCTTTCCTCCCCCTTTTATGCGGAAACCGAGATCTCTCTCCATGCGATCACTGCAACTTTTCTAAGAAACATTGAATCGAATCGAGAGGTTTAACGGATCCATCCGATTTCTTTCTCGTATTCTTCGATAAAATATCGATAAACGTTTCTCTTAGGATAATTAAGAAAAGTTAGCGGATCCAGATTTCTTCCTTCTAAACGTTTCTCTTAGGGTTAATTAAGAAAACTTTTTTCTTTGATGTATAGGAAAATTATTTTTTGAATAATCGTTGGTCAAAAATTGATTTTGGCAAAAGTATGAAGATAGATTCTTCCGTCCACTATATTTTTCCACTTAGAAGAAAATCGTTCAGAAGAAAAAAAAATTTGTGACGCATTTTTTCATTAAAATCTTCAAGATACTAACATAGATATATTTGTAATTTCAGGTTGCGATGGCGAATCGGACGAAGGTGGAAGCAAGAGGCGAAGGAGCAGGACCAACTTCAATAGCTGGCAATTGGAGGAATTGGAACGGGCATTTCTCTCGAGTCATTATCCCGATGTGTTTATGCGAGAAGCTCTGGCTGTGAGACTCGAGTTGAAAGAGAGCC
>NW_006263656.1:502952-506331 GCF_000469605.1 Apis dorsata | reverse complement strand
TTTTTTTTTTTTTTTTGCGAATCCTCGAGGATATAATCCTCCTCCAGGAAGAAAGAAAAAAAAACCGATTCTTTGAAAAAAGAAACGGGTCGACGAAGGGTTGAAAGAATTTAATGGATCCGTGGAGCTTGGCGAATTTAACGAATTCGATGGTGTACGGGTTGAAAAGATTGCTCGAGGAGATAATAAATAAAATGAATTGTCAGATTTTTGGAGATGTATACTTTTCAACTTTTTTTAAATTAGAGAGATTCGAAAGTTTATCGAGAAATTTATTGAATTCTGAACTCGAAATCTGAATTGAATTGAAAGAAATTAGGAAAATTCAAAGTAACTCTATCCCAAGAGACAATGTTGGACTTCAACAAGGATAAGATCTAACGTTTAAGTAAAATTTGAAAGCAGGAAAATTAAGAAAAAATTTAAATTTAAACGCATCGAGTCAAAATTTCGGATTAATAAAATTTTCGAGAATTTTCTTTCCATAATTTCGAGAGGAAAAAAATGCACTTTTATCGCGGCCTGATTTCACGTTTCGCGTACCATTATCAGACGTCCCAGATCGGCCGTTTCGATAGGCGAGAATTTATAGGCGCGTACGCCGTCATTTTTCGAGGGTTGATGCCCGACAGACGACACGGGGGCGGTTTGATCTCGGCGCCTTCGGCCCTCGAGCTGCTCTCCCGAGGGTAGTTAGTCCATCTGCTCGATTCTGAGTGCGGTTACCTTACAGTCCAGTGTGTTGGAGGGTAGTAAACTGAGGAACATCTATCCCGGGACCAAAGACCTCGACTCGTCGACCGTGTCCATTTGAATAATGAACTGATTTTTATGTGAACGCCATTGTTCCTTTCTAAAACGTCTCTCCTCTTCTGGAAACAGTTCTGAAAATTACCTAATTTTTTTTTATCACTTTTCCAAACTTTATGAAAATTATGGAATGTTTAATTTTTGCTATTAATTAGAATTTAATGCTGTTAAGTTTTTTTGTTTAAACGTTGTTTCTCAAACTCTTAGACTTTTCTTTTTTAATATACTTAAAACGATTTCACGACGTAGAAAATATCAATTTCCGCATTTACATAATTGAATAGTAACAATTCTAATTAATTACGAATCTTTCCACCACAGGCTTTCTATTTTTATTTATTTTTTTTTCTCGAAGCAAATAATATAAGTATCTTGATATTCTTGACTAAGCAGTATAGTATACGTATGTAATAAGACGTTTCGTGCAAAGGGACAATTTGTCAGCCGCGAAATCGATTTGGCGAAAAAACATTTATTTTTTATAATTTTATCGCTTTATAAAAGAAGAATCTTTTTCCATCCTCGTTTAACGTGTCTCCATCTAACATTACGTTTTGAAATGAAATAAAAAAAGCGAACGATATCATACTCTTAATTTATTCTTCCGGAAGCTCGATGACCGGATAAATCGGCGAACCACGCGAATCGTTTTCCGTGAAAGTCGTGGAATTGCATGTAACTAAAACAAAAAAAAAAAAAAAAAAAAAAAAGAAAAAAAAAAAAAGAAAAGGAATCGCAATTTAACATCGGTCTTCATGACTGGTGCTCGTTTTTCACGTTAATCACTGATGCTTCTCGCTTCTAATTGTCAGACCATATTTTTTAAAATCATCCACGGTGGTTCCTTACACATTATTTCCTCGCGAAACACATTGCGATCATAATGAAAAATAGATTTTCTCCTTTGCAAGTGAAATTCAGGGGAACGGGAACGATATCTTTCAACCTTCGAATTAAAATCCACGATTAAATTTATTCGCGTTTAACTCCTTTTCTCTTCAAAAATTATTTAAAGTATCTTCAGTATTATTCTTGTAAACTCACAAGTTCCTTTCGAAGTTGGTTGCGTTCAGTTGTTTGGTATCTGTGGTGGAAAGATTCGCGATTAGTTAGAATTGTTGCTATTATAAATACGAAACCGTGACACAATGGTAGTCCTTTCTGTGGGACCGGCGAAGGGTGGACCCTCAATTTCACGGCCCATCGGGCACGAAGCCACCCTCATATCTTCCCCCAGTCGATAAGATATTTATATTTATACGGTTAGATACGGTTCGTGTGTCGCTGGAACAGCGCAATCGTTCTCTCTGCTTTCCAACAATTAATCGGGCCACCTTCTCTCTCCCAAATTACGTGGCAACGCACCCTTCCTTCTCTCTTAATCATTCCTATTAAAAATTCAATTCGACCCTTATATTTTCAACATTGTTCTAGACAAAATTTCTAATATCTACCAAATTGATAAAATAATTAATAATTACATCAAACAACGATCGAAAGTTAAAATCGGAAATCCTTCTCTCTTAATCATTCCTATTAAAAATTCAATTCGACCCTTTTCAACATTATTCTAGAAAAAATTTCTAATACCAAATTGATAAAATAATTAATAATTACATCAAACAACGACGATCGAAAGTTAAAATCGGAAATCCTTCTTAATCATTCCTATTAAAAATTTAATTCGACCCTTTTCAACATTATTCTAGAAAAAATTTCTAATACCAAATTGATAAAATAATTAATAATTACATCAAACAACGACGATCGAAAGTTAAAATCGGAAATCCTTCTTAATCATTCCTATTAAAAATTTAATTCGACCCTTTTCAACATTATTCTAGAAAAAATTTCTAATACCAAATTGATAAAATAATTAATAATTACATCAAACAACGACGATCGAAAGTTAAAATCGGAAATCCTTCTTAATCATTCCTATTAAAAATTTAATTCGACCCTTTTCAACATTATTCTAGAAAAAATTTCTAATACCAAATTGATAAAATAATTAATAATTACATCAAACGACGATCGAAAGTTAAAATTGGAAATCCTTCTCTCTTAATCATTCTTATTAAAAATTCGACCCTTATATTTTCAACATTATTCTAGAAAAAATTTCTAATACCTACCAAATTGATAAAACAATTAATAATTGCATCAAACAACGACGATCGAAAGTTAAAATCGGAAATCCGTCGAAGACGAAAATTACATCAATATTCGATTCCAATGCGAAAAAAGCTGAAGTAAAATTATTTCAATTACGATGAAAATTCTCCGATATTTCTTTACTCTCTCGAAACAAATTAAGGAGAACCGCGACACGCGAAACCAGTCGTTGAAATCACCGCGCGCGAGACACGTATTCGATCGTTTTTTCGAGGCGAAAACCGATCTACCTTGATGACAGGGATCGATCCGAAGGAGATAACCGCGGTGACACGATGCAGCCGGTGCCTCTTCTCCAACGGGCTCTTCTCCTCAGATTAGATATTCGATGGCCGCGCCAGATAACCCCTGGGCGCGGATGCTGGTTTCTCGGAAGATCTTTTTGAAAAATATA
>NW_006263656.1:499929-502606 GCF_000469605.1 Apis dorsata | reverse complement strand
GCGACGAATTCATTAGTCTCGTGCGAACACTCCCGCGTTTTGTGAGTTTAAACGGGTTTGTCAGCTTCCTCTTCTGATGTGGCGTGGGCGTGGGTGGGTGGGGTTCGTTTAGAAAGCGATCTTGTTTTGATTTTCTTGTATGATCGTGTTTCCTTCGATTTCGGGGAAAAAACGATTTTATTTATATTTTATTCGCGCGATATTTTAACGAGATAAATTGTTATGTTATTCGGAGATAATTCCATTTCGTGGGAAATCATGTATGAATATATATATATATATAGAGCGTGTAATGGATTTATATTTATTTATACGCGTGAAACGATTTATTTAATAATATTATTTGGAGAGGAGGATGGGATCAATCTTTACGAGTTATGTTATTTATTTTGTACGAGATATATAAATTTTAAAATGTTTGATAATAATAATAAGTGTTGAAGAATGAAGTTTCAAAGAAATAAATTGCAGGTATAAGTCAGTTATGCTCTATAGACACAACGACTTTCTAGAGTAGTCGAGTTGAATAGATGAATTTCTTTGTATAAGATAATTTATCGAGGCTTTTGCAACTCACTTTATTATATCTGTATTTTAAATTAGGTAATCTCTCTCTTACTTCTTTATTTATTAGCACGAATTTTGAACCAGAACTGGTCCAAGAATTTACTTACTCGAAGAAATTTAATAACAGTTATTTAATCAATGTATCGATGGATATTGACGTTTGTGTGAAATATACGTATTTTTCCTTTAATTTATTATTATTGAAAGTAAAAAAATATATATATATTATGTACACGTGCATATTATTTTTCTGAGAAATTTCGTGATATGTATTTATCTTATTTCATACAAATGCAATTATCTGCTGATATTAATAACATCCTCTGTCAAAAGATTAATAAGAGAAAAAAGTCTCGATCTTGTTCCTTTGTAATTTTATATAAGGTAATTCTTTTTTCTCTGACGTTTATCCAAAATTTGATAATTATTATTTACTTGGCAAGAAATAACGAAGAGATAAACAATTTCTTGAATTTTCAGATTCAAGAAAGAAAAGATAAATATCTCGCGTTAAATATTTCTACCAAATTCGAATAAATAGAAACAAATTCTATATTTTCAAATTCAATTCTCATTCATTAAAATTAATTCCTCGTTAATTTGAAAAAATATCTGTTCCGTGATTAAATTAAATATTTCTATCAGATTTAAATAAATAAACGGTTCCCTAATAAAACACGATCGAAACGAAAATATGAAAGAAACGTTTCTCAAAAAAAAAATGGAGATCAATTCAAAGACAGTAATCGCCTGAAGACAACTCGTCGAAAAAGCGCCATTTTCTCGTCCACCATGCTACGTTTATATTTAAATGAAGGGCAAGCATATCGTGCTCGTTAATTGTCGATCGTTCCACGCGTCGTCGGGGCCATCCTGCGGTATCATTATCATATTTACAGAAAAAAACCATCGACATCGGCAACCTGCCCCTTCCCTTCCACAAGATCTCTGTCGTGAACACGAAACAGGGAGCCAAAGGAAGAGATGCTGGTTAAAAATCAATTGAACGCAAACAACACGAACGATAGCCGATTTTCTCTCTTTTTCAGTATTATTCGTTTAAGGCATCGTGTCAGAAAACCGGTCCATTTTGTTGTAAATAATTGAAGTCCAGTGGAAAGGAGAACGATTTGGGAATTTTCCAAATCTTTGTACATCTTGATATTTTGATTCTGTGGAATATAAATTTAATTTTTTTCTTCCTTCGAACGATAATTATTTACTCAATTGTATTTTTGAAATATTTTTGAAATTATTTGGCGATATATTTTATAAAATTGGATAGGATTTTTTGACAATTTTTGGTTTTTAAACATTTTGGAGATATTTCTTCGAGCGTTTTTAATAATTGGAATATCTCTAAAATATTCGAAGATATTTTATAATATCTTATCTCTTCAGATACGATACGATTGTATAATAAAAATTTATATCTATGATAAAGTTTTGGGAGAATAATTATCCAAGTACGAGAACATTGACACGATTTCGATAAAGATGTACACCGTTTAAAAATTAATCATCCTCTTTCCTCTATCCGGAGTTAATTAGCAGTTGTATAATATATATTGCCATTTTATGAGATTTCTTTGTTTTGTCGGCGTAAATCGATTCGACAGAACGCACGACGCGTTCTACGTTCCCTGCATACGAATTGGTGGCGTGTAATAAACCGAGCCGTCCGGACTGAATACTAATTAGCCTGGTGTCATGGTAATTATTGCAGTGTCAAATTTCTTTTTTCATTCGGAATTATTTTCTTTTTACGCTTTTACTTATAAAAAAAATTCTAAATTACCAATGTCCTTGCCAATGATATTTTAATCGATGATTCTCCCGAAACTAAATTTTATTTAGGTAATGAATAGCGTGTAATAAAAATGAAAGATAAAAGAAGAAATAATGTCCTGAGAGAAACTTTTAAAGGTGTATATAATATTTTATTATGTAATATTAACTGTCGAGCAGAGAGAAATTGAAAAAATTAGAAATACAAAAGATTAAAATCACAATGATCTTTAACCAAATGATAATTACTTATTAACTTATATTTTTTTCTAAATAAAGTAGGGAATAAATTTATTTAAAACGTTTGTGAATAAAAATGATC
>NW_006263656.1:497773-499585 GCF_000469605.1 Apis dorsata | reverse complement strand
TTTTTTTTTTTTTTCACCCTCCCGTAAAGTATATCACTTTGTAAAAACCTTGTACTTGTGCACCACAGATGTTTCAATTTTCATTCATTATCAATGGGAAGAACGACGTGACAGAGCAGCTGGTCCGAGTTACGAAGCAGAAATCGTTATTTCGGCATTATTACCACGATTCGTCAGAAATTATCGCCACTGATAACCACTAACAAGCTACTCCATCGATTACCATGCGCTTTGACTGATGCTAAACGTGTAACATCTTTTTTCTGGCCCACGGTTTACGACCACGTTGCTCCTCGAGAGAAGTGTCCATAAAATGGCTGTACGGATAAGAAAACCGCCTTAAAACGTGGATATCCTTGAAAATGCATAGGGAAATATGCCGTATATTTCTTCACGGATATCTGACACAACTGGTAGATGTAATTAGCTTGAAACGTCTCTCAACGTGATTTATGCCGATAATGTTAGGTTGATGGAAATGAAATGTTATTTCATGAAATAGAAAAAATTATATTTAAAGAATTATTGAAAAATTATGCGTGCTTTTCCTGGAACATTATTCGATATTGACCAAAACTTTGAAATTAATTAACACGTTCCATCTAAGAATTGGAAGAAGAAGAAGAAGAAGAAGAAGAAGAAGAAGAAGAAGTAATCGTGAGGAATGAAATTTTTTTCGCGTAAAGTGATTTGGAAAAAAATTGAAATTACAAAATTGATTCTATGTATATATTCCAAATGATTAGATTATATGAGAATTATCAATTTTAAAATATGCAATTCTTAAGTCTTTCTTTCGGATATATTTGTTTAAAAATTATCTATACGATGAATAATTATGATGTTTCAGAACGATAAATTTATTATTCCACCATGTTTCTCTCCTTCTTTATCAAGTTTAGAGTTATTAAAAGAAATCTTGCTTATTTTCATTATTGCCTATTTTCTTTATTTATCTTCTCTTCTTCAATTTAGTTAATGTTGCATTACAAAGCATTTTATCGCTGATTGGACGAACATAAATAAGTGTATTTAATTTTAGACAATGATTTATCTCATTTTATGCGACGTTGAATAAACTTCCAATAATATTTATAATGTTGACCAATTAATACTGTTTATTATTTCCGGTGATGACATTTGATTGATAATGAATTTATAACTGCAGTAATATTCGATGCGTTATCAAACGTCGGTCGGAACGATTTCTTTTTTTATACAATATGATTACTCTATGCATAATTCAATTTCAAAAAACATTTTCATCCTTTTTCTTTTTATTTATAACGTTTAAAATATTTAAATAATATTCAATTAGAAATATCCTCGATATTTATATACAATTTGTAATAAACAAATTCTATCACAAAATTACATTACTTCTGTGTGTTCCGTTACAATTATTATTAAAAATATTTATCTTTAAATATTTATCTTTCCCCCTCTTCTAATTTATCATTATTTCAGATAATTTGGCAAGTTCAATAGCCATATAATTAATTTTTCCTTCCCACAGAAGAAAAGATATTAGATAAATTACAATTTTATTTTATAATTACAACCACATCCTCATTTATCCTCGCGAATTACAACGATTTATAAAGATAATGTAACGATTAAAAAATATTTCGAAAAAAAAAAAGAAAAAAATTAAAAATCATTTCCCAACTGATCGGATAACAGACATCCCATTTCCAGAGAGACTCGGCCCCATAAAACTCTTTCATCGAACTCTTTATAAGCAAGGAGGTAGGTTTCGTTGAAAAATGGCCAGCTGCGCGTGCGGCAATCCGATCTTTCCACCGATTCGAT
>NW_006263656.1:491681-497386 GCF_000469605.1 Apis dorsata | reverse complement strand
ATACCGGCCAACAGCCGCAACTAATGTCTTCATCCTTTTCAACCACCTTTTCAAACCCCTTACGCCTCTCTTTCCGTGCCTTTTCTTTTCCCAACGAAAGCAACGAGTAGCGGGTGAAATTCACGCCGGCTTTAAATCGTGCTTTGCGCCGCGAGCGTTCACGCGAGCAAAGGGTTGAAACTCGCCATGAATCAAGACACCCCGGGGGGTCGTTGCTTCCTCGGCTAGGGCTGCCCTCCTTCCTTCGTGTAATTCCGACATTTAACCGTTGTGACCGGGTCCACTGTTGGACGTGCTTTTAATTATTCGGGATAAAGATGATAAATTCTTGGGAATTTTCTTTCGATTATGGGGAGGGGGGAGAGAAGAGGAGAGATGACAGTAATGTGTAGAAATATGTCGGAAAATTGTAAGGAATTTGGACGAAATAATTTGGAAAATTTGAAAAATTTTCATTTGTTTGAGAAAAGTTGTGTTTCGAAGAAGAATTAAAAAAGAAAAGGAGAAAGGAATTTTTTTAATTCTCGGAAAATTAAAATATCCGAATAATTGGTTAAGATTTTGGATAATTTGGATTTCTTTTGAATCTTTTTGAATGGGTAAAGATTCAAGAAATATTTTGAATTGCTCTAGAAAAAGCAAAAGTTTTCCAAAATTTCTTCTAAATATAAATATTATTTTTCAAATTTCATTTTCGTTTTAAGAAATATTTTCGTCAAGAATACTTTCTCTTTCAGGACAGATAATAACCAGATTTTATTTTATTTTCAGGTATGGTTCCAAAACAGAAGGGCAAAATGGAGGAAGAAGGAGCACACGAAGAAGGGTCCAGGAAGGCCGGCGCACAACGCTCATCCTCAAAGCTGTAGTGGCGAACCAATTCCACCTGAAGAGTTGAGAAGGAAGGAGAGGGAAAGGCGGCAGAAGAAATTGCTGAAAGCTCTTGAACGACAGCAGAGGAAATTAGCTGCAAAGGTAATCACTAATGCAATCTACTTTCTCAAATACATTTAAGAATACTTTAATGCTTCGATAGCGTGTTAAAAAAATAATTGATTATAATTTCATCGTATGTAATTTAATATCTAAATGTAATTTCTTTCCGACTTTTATTTGTCGTTTCAATCTTCAAAGAATTTTCAGAAAAGTATAAAGGAAAAAAAAAAACAATAACATAAATCATCTTCCTTACCTCAATTCTACACTTTCTCCCAATTAAAATAATCTCATAACTATAGTTATCAAATATCATTTCACACTTTCGAATATTTTTAAAAAAAGAAAAAAACGAATAATCAAAATACTTCGTAACGAAGTGAACCATTCATTCTCTCTCTAAATAAAATCTCTAATCCATCTCTAAGCTGTGCAATTTCCATATAAATCTTCATATCGAAACGACCCCAAAACTGGAACCCCAGAAGAGAAGAACGAAATATTCTCGTTCCAGGGAATCACCGTCGACCTCTCGACCCTTCGAGCGGAATGGGAGTCCCGAAGCGCGGCAGCATCCGGCGGAAACTCCCTGAACGGAAGCCTGGGAAGCTCTTTCAACCACTTGAGCAACAACAACGAGAGCAGCAGTGTGTCTGGCTCTGGCAACGACGCGAACGAGGAGATAGACGTTGTCGGGGGTTTGGATTCTTGCAGCGAGAGCGGCAGCGAGAGGGTCGACTCCACCGCCGATGGTTCCATCGATGGAGAGTGTTACTCGAGACTGGGGAGCAGTGGCAACGATCAGAACGATCCTCGAAGATCGGTGAACCAGGTCGCGGGAAGTCTTCAGAGTCCAAACTCGAGCCTGAGCCTGGACCACTTGAATCACCAGCAAGGGATCCATCATTGGGGCCTGACCTCTCTCCTCGAGAGAAGGAGAGAGTTGGTGAACATCAACAGCGCGGGTGGACCACGTCAAACAACGAACAACCCCGGAAGAACATCGGTCAGGCAACAGACCAGCGAGGAGGAGGTGCAGAGCAGTAGCATAGACCTGTCTGTGAAAGGGAGGGAGGAGAGGAAAAGGCTCAACCCTTTCTCTATCGATAGTTTACTGGGTAATAACAGAACGAGCACCCCCGGTATCCACAACGAATACAGAGCCTCGACGCCCACTCTGTCCAATGGCAGGGAGTCGATCAGCCCGACGTCACCGATCTCGGTTCCAACTTCGCCATCCACCACGTAGTGAGCCAAGAATCCGTGTTTCTTCTATTCGTACAGTGGCCAATGAGTTATGGTGTTGGAACACAACGAAGAGTAAGGGCCAGTTTCGCGAGGACATTTATTAAGAAACATTATCGAGAACAACGAGACGGAAGATAGAGTTTCTCACTGTTTTAGGATAACAATTGTATTATCTGTTCTAAAAAAAAATGGGAACGAGAGTTCCTGATGGATCTGAGAGTGATACAAGGATTGGAACGTGGATTCGTTTTTCGTTTCTCGGTGAAAACGATTGTTGACGATTTCGTTGACGCCGATCGATGAAGTTTGAAGATGTTTGAAGATGTTTGAATTGAGAAACGATGAGTTTCTTTTGCGAGAGAAA
Organism: Apis dorsata; assembly: GCF_000469605.1. NCBI lineage: Eukaryota > Metazoa > Arthropoda > Insecta > Hymenoptera > Apidae > Apis > Apis dorsata. The sequence continues at coordinate 494,838 of NW_006263656.1, read as the reverse complement.
CGGTGATTCGATCGACGAGAGTTTCCTCTATCGAGACGAGAGGAGAAAGGAAAGCTTATATCAGTTTCGACATATCTGCATCGAGTGCGTGAGTGACGTTGAGACTGCGTGTCACTGCGTGGTTCTGACTTTCTTCTTTTGTCCTGCGTGTTCGAGTGTGGAGATCGAGACGAGAATGTGCAATAAAACACACGGATGAATCGTTCTTTTCTTCCCTCTCTTCTTCAAGTGTTACGTTAGAGGGAGAGAGAAAGAGAGAGAGAGAGAGAGAAAGAGAGAGAGAGAGAGTTATTACGTTAAGTGAGGATGCGTGTGCGAGAGAGCGACAGACTGCGCGTGTATTTAATGTAAATAGCTCGAAAGTATGGACGATTCCGTTTTATTTAAATCTGATTCGTAGCCGATACCCCTCCCAGTGTTCGTCTGATTCGCGGATATTATTTAAAAAAGCAATAGAGATTTTCGCCTGGCACGCGTGTATATATAACAATAGAGATTAAATCGAAAGTTTTAGACATTGCGTGGAGGGATGCCGAAATGAGAAAATAAAGAAGCGGTACAAAGCTGAATTACGGGATATATCTCCTCTTCTTCTTTTTTTATGCGTCGTGCAAGAGTGCATTCTGTGAGAAAGAGAGAAAAAGAGAGAAAAAGAGAGAAAGAGAGAAAGACAGAGATGTTGAAGATCGATAAGAAGAGTGAAGAGGAGAAGAGAGAGAGAAAGAGAGGGAGAGAATGAAAGAAAAAGAAAGAAAGAGAGAGAGAGAGAGAGAGGAGATGTTATGAGATGCCATAAAATTTGGGATGCGAGACAGTATCTACCGTATATTCATTTCAAATATATTAATTTATTCTCAACACTACATAGTATCGTGTGATAAATGTGCACCATCATCCATTCCTTCTCTCCTCTTTTGTGCTACCTTCATCGATTTATATAAGAGGTAAGTTGATTTTTTCTTTTTTTTTAAAAAAAATTGAAAATTGAAAAAGATAAATAATTTTAGAAATTTACGATTCCAGATAATTGATAAAAAATTAATATTTTTTATAAAATTTTTTACTAAAATTTGCATTCCTTCTATTTTCTTTTTAATACGCAATGATTCTACGTATCAAAATATTTTTTTATGGAATAATTCATTTCTGTAAATGTTTTAACACGATACCATTTTATAAAAAAAAATTTTTAAAAAATGCCTTTTAATTATTTTTATATTTCGATCATTCGACAACGGCACAAATATTTTTTATTTTTAATTCGTTACATCGTGTGTTTAAAATTTAATAGAACATTTTTTAATAATCAGTTTTTTTATTCCGCGCGAGGACAGTCCGCACGCGAGGTTTTTTCATAATTCGCGAAAATTATATTTCACGGATTAATTTTTGGAATTTTGATACACGTAGCACGGCAATAATCAACAAACCTTGAGATTCTTCGATATTCGTCGATCAAAACAATGGCAAAGGTTGCGTCGAACCGAGTCGATTCGTTTAGTCTTTCGTTGACCACCGCCGTGTTTACGTCGTATTTCGATGTTCTAATCGTGAAATAAAATTAATTCGCATCCAATTTGAGATCAGAAAATGATTTTTACTAACAATTACCGACATTGATTAATTGTTTTTAGTAATAATTAATTCGATTCTTGCGCGGGAGTATAATTATGAGAATTGAGGGGATAATTGACGCGACTTCCACTCGTTTCTTTTCGTTCGAACTCTCGTTATCGTTACGTTGATCTAATCGAAGAGGACATTATTTTTAGAGTTGTTTGTGTTAACGAGCATCGTGTAGATGTTTCATTATTATTAATAATGATTAATTAATAGTAATTAATTGAGGAACACGTGGTAAAAGAGTGATAGTGATAGAATGATAGTGAGGTTAACAATGGCGTCGGGATTAAAGAGGTCGCTGAAGTGCTAAGACTATAGAAGGATTGTAAGTAATGTTTTTAAAAATTTTGCGCAATATTTGTAGTAGTAGATTTATATTTGCGAATAATTTAATATTATATATAAAAATATTTAGAAATTTTTTGTTTTTTGTTCGGAAGATTTTTAAATATTATCGTTTGATATGTAAATTGATTAATTTTTTGGTTAATTTTAATGGAAGATCGAAATTATAATAAAGAATTTTAATCAATTTTCATATTAAAATTAAAAATGTTATTTTTTTTATACGATTATTTGTATATTATATAAACGAGAATGAATATATGTAGGCAAACAATTAGTCATACAATTTTTATTACATATTTGGAACGGAAAATCTGGAACTTTTATATTTGATTCATCAAGTTTGATTTATGATGCATTCAATTTATTTCATGATTTATCTTCAAAATTAATATATTATTTATCATTATTTGTTATTATAAAAACTTTGAAAATGAAGATTTATAATGTTTGTAGTTAAAATTGGAATAATTTATTACTTTCAATAAAATATTTTAAAAACTTCATTTAATTTAAATCGATTTTGTTATTGTTTTTCAAAAGGAATTACAAGTATCGTAATTTGTAAATTTACGACTTGTATTAAATTTTTTATTAATAAAACACGTTACATTAATTCTACAGAATTATTCAGTTCTAAAGAAATTACTGAAATCAGGAATTAAATGAGGTAAGAAATTTTGAATATACACTTACCGTGTATTATATCATATAATGCATCATAAATCTGTCTTGAATATGCATTCGAAATTAAAATAAAATTTTCATAAAAATAAGGAAAATTTGCAAGATTAACACGTTTCGTTAAACTTGATCAACAAGAATTGATAAAAACGGGAAAATATCACGATATTTATAACCAACCAACGTATTAATAAAATTTACTACATTCCCGAATTTATTATACTCGCTCGTTGTTTATCACATCGCGAATACGTTGCCATAACACGGGATATCACATATGTAGGATTATATTTAATTACGTTTAAAGATTCATCAACGTGAATGCAAGATAACTGCGATTGTTTATTAAACGAAACGGCAGAAATTAATTGGAATGAAACCGAATGAATCCTGATAACTTAATTAGCATAACTTTAACCGACCGGTTAGCGTATACGAATTGCGCAATTTTCGTTATTTCGACCGAAAGAGAGGGAAGAGTAACGAAAATTGTGAAAGTCGAATA
>NW_006263656.1:485459-491268 GCF_000469605.1 Apis dorsata | reverse complement strand
CGAATCGCGCGCGCGATATTCGCAACCATACGTCGCGAATATTTTTTTTTTTTTTTCTCTCCTTTTTTTCACGGTGAAAAATACGATTTTATACGTTTGATAAAATGCGACAGAGAAACTAAAAGAGACATTTCCATGCCGTTTATAAATTCCCTGAATAGGAAGAATAATGGAGCCATAGGCGTGCTCGTAAAACAAATACCGAGGTCGCTGTATGAATTCGTTGTATGAATATGCATATAAAATGATATATCAACTTTCCGTCGTCGTATATCAAATTTACATACAAACCGCGCGATCTGTTAATTTTATACATGCCACTTTACTTTGGATTACCGACAAATTTTTTTCTCTTTCACCTTTTTCTCTTTTCCATCTCTTTTATTTTTCTATTTTATCTATACATATATATATTTTTTTTATCTTTTTTTTTTTTTTTTATGTATTACATAGCTTATTTTCGTTGATTTTCGCCAAACGAGGTTGGAATTCGCGGTGAAAATTTGCACGCGGACCACGTATGCAATTATTATTCACGAGAAAACGGATATTTATTTAACGCTTCCGGTGTGACGGTGTCGATTATAACAAGCCGGATTTTTTAATAAATATTTATGAATTTAATTCGCCGAGTTTCGATTGGAACAATCGCGAATGCGCCCCTCAGTATACCGGGGTTCGTTCATCGTGATGGGGAATGAAATTGATAATGGTTGCAAAAATTGGATACCTCGTGTTCTATATACAAAAATTTTAGATTACGTGGATTTAAATTCAGAATTTATTTTCCGGCGTGGAAAACACGTTTTTTGGATATTATTTGAGTAGAATATCCGAAGATTGAGTAGTATATTTGTTGAATAATATATCGTTTTAATTATTTAAATATTAATTAAATTTATCACGAATTAATTCTTTTAAAATTGGCTATTTATTTAAATAAATATATTATCATATAATCTTATATTCAAAATTTTGTAAACAATTTTATTACCAACATGAGTTCTGAGTTTTATTATTGGATGTATATGTAAATTATGAAATAAAATAATTGGAAGCTAATTTCATTTACTTGTAATTTGAATTAATATTTGAATGATTAATTAATTACTCACTTCATCTTATTCGAATTCTCACAGGAAGTTGCATTTTATATCTCATCGATTACGATAAGTTGCAACGAATGTTTTATTAATTATTTCATAGCCAGTGAGCGTAAACAAGTAAATTTCATATTTCGAAGCTCTCTGAAAAAAGGAGAAAAAAGAAAAAAGAAAAAAAAAAAAAAGAATCTGGTATGATATAAAACACTTGTGCTCTATTAATCGTATTCGCCGATCCTTTCATTAATCCTTTCATAAGCCGTGAACAATAATAATCGTGTATTCGTCTTTCGTGATTAAGAAAATAGTTCGCATGCCATAGTTTCTTTAATTATTTTATCGTTCTCACCACCAGGAATAGGCACATTTCATTAAGAGAATTGCAAACGGCATTACACGCTTTGTTCCACTGATGCCGTGCTTAGGAAATTATTTCCATTTACATAAATTAATATCGTTTCAAATAATAATAACAGTAACAGTTTATTTAATCGTTTTCTTATTATTTTTTTTTCCTGGTTACTTAAAACATTCTTTGGAAAATTGGAAGAATAGATAGGATGATAAAGGAATTAAATTGAAATCTTTAATATTTTTGTAATAAGATATTAATAATTCAAAAAGGTTGTTTTTAGATAATATCTGTCAGGATCAAAATTTAATTCAAAATTTTGTTTTTTTTTTTTTTAATAAATAAAAAGATATTTTTTTATTTACAATACAGGCATATAATTAATTCTTTTATGTAATTCAATAATGGTTTACAAATTTTTATATCTTATTAATACATAAATAATCTTAGTAATAATAACATAAATAAATTCTCGATTAAGGGAAATTTTTAAAATAGAAATTTCTTTTTATATTATTCTCTTTAGAAGAATTATCAATAATAGAATTCATTTAAAATGAATTTGAAACGATAGAGATAGATAAAGAGGAAGCTTTATCGTTAATAAAAAAACAAATAGAAAAAAATAATAATAATTTTTCGCAATCAATTCATTAATAATTCGCAAACCTAATCAAATTAAAAACAACAGAAAGAGCGTAACAAAGTAACAAGAATAATTAATTTTCTATCGTCTCACCTATCAGCATCCATTCCATCAATAACCGTAATCAAACTAAAAGCTTCTACGCTACACTACAACTGATGCATCACTACACTCACACAACCCCATTTCTATCCTTATATAATATATAATATAGAAACATAAATCCATATAATAATCATACACGGTGACGTACAAGTGCCTCATTGTCTGACATCCCACATTTCCATTCTGTTTCCGCCAATTTATTCCTCAATTCCAATAAAACAACATTCTCGTGAGAATAAAATTATTGTATTCCAACCGCGGAATCGAGCAGCACGAGTAAATTATACTCCATCGAATACGAAAATGATAAACGTTTTAAAATAACAAAATTCATTTTTCTCTTCTTTCTCCTCCTCCTCCTCCTCTTCCTCTTTGTCTATCGTGCACCGCGGTTGGAACGAGTTTACCCCTCTCAGCCATCTCAGTCTCGAAGATAAAGATAATAGTATCGTTGCAATTCATAAAAGAACCGACAAACAATTAACGAAACGATTGTTCCCTGCTTGGAACATTGATTGGATAAAGCGTGTGACGTGATCTTTTCGAGGAAGATATACTCGTCTTGGTTCCACGAGGTAATTAGTGAATCATTAGTGAATCATTAGTGAATCGTGTGATGAGGCTGGTGGTGGTACGCGAACGTACGAATCGTTGAATAGAATTCGATATTAATAGAATGGGTAGTTTGGGTTTGTTGTGTGGGTGGATGTGGTTTTGCGGGTTCAGGTAATTCGACAATGAGGGAAACAGTTTTGGATTGAAATTTATTCGGAAATCGTTAAACGGAGGAATGATTTGATTTTATATATATATTTTGAAATTAATTAAAAAATTATCGAATTCTCAATTTCTTCGAATAAATAATCAATCCTTGAGAATATATGTTAAAAATTATGTCGAATTTGTAAATTTTCTTCGTCTCGTGATAAATCTTGGAAGTTGAGAGAGAAGAAAAGATAAAGAAGGAAAAAAGTAAAACGTGGTTTAAAAGGGTTTAAACCTTTAAAACGTGATTTGTACAAGGATTTCGTGGAAGCGTGGACACTTGTTGAAGGCAGGATTCATTCTTCGTTAAAATTGCAGGCGAAAGAGTGGTAGAATAATAATGATATAGTCTTGACTCACGCGCTGTCGTCGTCGCGTGGCGAACAATGACTGGCGTATAAATCATAGACGAGGCTCGCGATTGCGTGTGTTGTTATTATCGTTCGCCAACAATTTGTGTACAACCTGGTGTGCAATCTGGCTTGAAAAAAAATCTACCCGTGGCTGAAGGCTTGTGCTTCGTACCACAAGAATTAATAGACGCTCGTTAATTTTACTCGGGCACGAACTCATGGACAGACGGAGAGGGGACGTTGTTCGATGTCCAATATCGAGTTGTCCTGATTCGAAGTGGAGAAAGATGAGGAATTTAGAAATTGATCTTTCTAGAGTTGATTGTATTGATCGTACGTAAATGTTCCGCCGATAAGAAATGAACAATTGAACATTGTTCCAAGATAAAAGAGGTACGAGTAATATTCTTTTCTTTTTTTTTTTTTTTTAATGTCCTGTATAGAATCACTCTCAAAGACTCGGTTTTTACGAGAAAAATTGAAATTCTTCCATAAGTGAAAGCTTTTTCGAGCTAACGAGGCATAAACCACAAGGATCTCTCTGTACCGGCACATATGATCCTTTCCAGTCACTTGTACTTTGGCCTTCTCAGTAACTATCTTTTATTCATTAAGCCTGTTCCTATTAAGGTTGTACGCGAACGTAGTCATTTAAAGCTGTTCTCTTTCATGTACCGACCGTGTAATTACACGTACGTTTCGGTTGATATTGTTAATTTATGCATGTTGCCTGACACGAACGAATACCCATCCAAGTACGTACACTTTTTATCGTTAGATTAGAAACCAATTTTAAATTACGCGCTCTCGATTAGCCTTTTTCTTAATTTTCGAAATAATAATATTTAAACGAACGATATTTCTCAAAGTTTCAAATTTCATACAACTTTTTCTGTTCAAACATTGCGTTCGAAAGAATTAACGCGTCATTCAGAAATCCAATTACATAAGTTCACGATCTCTGTAAATCTCTGATTTTGGGAAGGAAAAATTTTTGATCACAATCATCTGTCGTCTGTCGTTGATTAAATCGGGATGCACACGATTTTATTGCTCTCTTTGCATAAATATTCACCGATATTCAAGGACTACTCGAGCAAGCATAATTTCACGTGGCGTTCCAGCCGGCCACATCACTCGAACCCCGGCAATTTTAACATTTAATGGGACGTTGAAGCGCGATTTCTTAATTAGCTCGTGCAGTTCCCTTTCGGTTGAAATTCCGGAAGGAAAGGGAAGGAAGAGAGAAACGTGAAAGAGAGAAAAAAAAATGTAAAAAAAAAAACAGAAGAAAAATTTCCTCGGCGCTAAAGAGATAACTCTTCCCGGTAATTACTTAGGAATATCATAAATATGGATGGGTTTTTAATGTAACCGTGGATCGTGGAATATGAAACAATTAGAAATTATTGTTCCCTCCGAGGCGTAAAAAGGTCATTGTGTTAACCAATTAATAGTTGATCGTACGTTGCGCGCGTTGTGCACTTTTTCTGTTTCGTGTCGGATTATAGTAGACGGTCACGAACATTTTAATTACCCATCGAGACTTGTAACGTTTCAACAAAATTTTGTTTTCCCTTCCCTTTGAATTTTGCACGTATGGCGAGGCGAGTGACTTGAATTCACGCGAAATTCGATCGTCATTTTCTAAATTAAACTATTACATATTATATACAGAGATGAGATTAGATGCAATAGATTTTGAAAATGATGGAATTTGAATTTTTTTATTACGATTAAGAAGAATTTTTTGTAATACAATTGTAATTTCTTTTTTTCGAGAATATAGTTTCAATGATAAATTTGAAACTGATTTATTCTTATGTAGAAAGAATAGGAAAATAGGAGAGATTTAGAAAAATCGTATAAAAAAAGAAATTGTAGAGAGGTTAAAACCATCGATTAAACTTATTATCCTAATTTTTACAGATGACTTCACTTAGATACTTTACAACACTGTAAAACAATCAATCACGATAATTTACATAGACAATCGCATTAAAATCGCAATTGTAATGTTAAAAATTCAATACTTGGAATATCAACCGAGAAATCAGTCAAAGGGTGGAAAAAAAAAAAAAAGAAAAAGAAAGAAAAAAGGAACGAAATGAAATTCGAATACGAGAGTCACGGAGACACGGTATTACGGTATTGAAATAATGACGAGGCAAAGGGATACGGGCGATCCGATCGACAATGAAGGCGTCTTTCTTAACGAAGCGATCGAGGATCCCATAAATCCTCGGATTATTAATACCTGGCAGTCTCGGTGCGTGAATCCGGCAGGTGGTTGGCTGGCCTCTAATCGTGATCCGGGAATAATTTACACTCGTACACCGCTCGGAAGCCATCGGAATCTTTAACGACTATTGGCCCGGTTTCGCGCCGTTTCCTTCGAGATGAGAGGTGAGCACCAGGTGACGTGAAATGGCCAACGATACCATCTGTGATTTTTTTTTAATTGAGAATGGCTCGATATTCTGCG
>NW_006263656.1:483859-485146 GCF_000469605.1 Apis dorsata | reverse complement strand
TTTTTTTTTTTTTTTTTTTTTTTTAGAGAGGAACTTTATAGAGTGGAGAAAGGATGATGAGGGTAATGGATGAGTGATGATGGACGATGAGATACGATAAAGAATTGTAGAAGATGTTAGAGATTTACATTTTATTGGCTCGATGTTTTAATTTTGAATGAGATATTTGATGGGGCATACAGTTTTTCTTTTTTTTTTTTTCTTTTGATTGGAAGTTGATACTTTTTTAATGGAGGATGGTAAAAGATTAATGATAAGTGGATTAAGATGAAGGATTACAGGTTATAAATTTGTGTTTTATTGGTTTAATATTCTTATGATTTTGATTAAAGAGATTTTTAGTGAAATACATTGTTATAATTAAAAAATTGTTGTAATAAGAGTAATCGAAGATCGATGATTAATAGATTAAAACAAATTAATTTATAATATTGATATTTATTCCCGATATTCATTAATTTTTTTGAAAAAGAAAACTAATCACACGTGCATATTATATATCTCAGTATTATAAGATTTATCAAAATATTTCTTTCATCTTTCCACAAAGCATATATTTATTAAAAAATTCAATTTTATAAATCAATAAACTAAAATCATTCAAAATTTTCAAAATTCTTCCAATCAAAGTCAATCTCTTTCCAATCAAAATAAAAAAAAAGAAAAACCAAGGAACATCTCAATTAATCTCGATTCTCCCCCCAAGATATCCGCTTGTCTAACCGCTTGGACTCCACCGGTCGAACACCGGCGATTCCAGCCAGATTAACGAGCCTGATTAGTCACAATCAACAACCACTTCCGCCTTTACAACCCGTCACAAAACACCGCCGATCTCCAACCATCATCGTCCAGCCCATGTTTAACCATCGTTCTCCTCCGCGAGGGGACCGTGATAATCTCCACCCCTTCCCTCCCCTCCTCCTCCTTCCTCGGACGATTCAGTTATAATTCAATCTTCACGACAGTCTAATCCTCCGTTCCAGTCTAAAAATCCTCCGGCTCGAGATCGCGATCGATGCGAAAAAGCGCAAGGGAACGGATGGAAAGGTCAACGAAGGGAAGCCGAATGGTGGATCTAGAATGGTATCCATCCGTGGCGTGGTATCCGCGAGCGGGGGAGCACGGATGGAAGGTTCGCGGACAAGGTGTAAGTCGATCGAGTTCGATCCAATAGATCAGGCGGCAGATTCGTTGCCGGTTATTACAAGGGGTCGGAGGTCGATCGCTCGCATAAACCATTTAGCCTTCGATCGACTATCGATACCGATATTTCCCAGAGGTATC
>NW_006263656.1:479014-483778 GCF_000469605.1 Apis dorsata | reverse complement strand
CTCGGCTGCTCGATCTTCGACCGACAAGGCCCAGGATTTATCCTCCCCCTCCAACTCGTGGTTCATCGTGGTTCCTCTATCTCTCTTTTTCTTTCGCTCGCTCGATATATCTACGAAACAGGATTAAATGTTTGGGTCTGGCCTTTTCTTTCTTTTTTTTTTACTTTCGTGATTTTGTTTATCACGTTTCGTTAACGTGAATCGGATATCTTCCTCGTGGCAAGTTGGTAATTAATTGATGGAATTTTTAGTTAAAGAGTTGTTATTGAAGATTTGGCTTTCTAGACTTTCTCGGTTTTTATTTGAATTGATATATAAGATTATGAATGGGTAGAAGTTTGATTTGTTAGAGAGTTTTTTTTTCTTAAAGGAATTTGTTAACCATTCGAAGAATTTTGTATTGAATGTCTAATATTGGAGAGTTATATATGTATTTTTAACTACATTTCGATCGCTATATGCATATTAAAATTATCACTTTGACCTCAAAAAATTTATTACTATATTTTTTCTTCATTATACAAAAATTCTTCGTTATACATTCTTACGATACGATAAAACGCATTTCTCAAAAGTTCGTTCGTAGTCGAGAACCACTACCACTAAATTCTTAACAAAATTAAAAAAAAAAAAAAAAGAAAATCATACCGCTTATCCTCCAACATGGAACAAACAATTACACACCGACCAACGATAAAAATCTCGAGAAACCTCAACGCGATCGCGGAACAGCACACATACACACAGAGAAACGATATCATCATATCCCAACGCGTATACGTACGTACACGCGAGCATACACGCGATCGAGAATCGATTTGGCAGAAAAGTGAATTCAAACGAGCCGCCTGTGGGGTCTCCTCCGATCTCCTCCGCTCCCTGGACGCGCAACGCAAACGCAAAATAAAAAAAACAAATGCCGAAGAAGGAAAGGAGAGGAATATGAGAAAGAATCGACCGACTTCACCGTCCCTCTGGCACGGGTATCTGGCATCTTGGCCGAAATTTTCCCTAATAAAATTTGTTCCCGCCAGTTAAGCACGTTGCCAAAAGCGCCTATTAATTTTTTTATCTCGAATCTTCGCCTCCACTCCTGGAAGGAGCCGAGATTTCTTCGCTCTCTCGATACACGGTGACGCGTATGGTCGTAAAACGTCGCCGAACCCCAGCGTCGGCCTTCCTTCGTCGACGATCCATAATATATTATTCGCGCAACACTTATTGTCAACAATTCAAAAAAATGTTTGTAATAATGTTGTAATCAAATCTCAAGTTTCGAATTCAAGGAAAAAGTAAGGGAAGAGGACTTTTATAATATCTTCGTGGGAAAAGAATACACGATTTTATTCGTTCTTCCACCGATTTTTAATCACCATTTTTTAATCTGTCGCGATTGATAAAACTCACGATGATTTAATATCAAATGGACACGTTTATAATTAAAAATAAAATAGGTGCAATAACGTTAGTTATTCTCGAGCTAGCATTATTGTTGTTGCGACAATAATGTTGCGTTACACGATGTATAAACGGAAGAAAAAGAAGAAAAAGAAGAAGAAGAAGAAGAAGCGTGCTCGTGAAACCGTGAATTAAGCCGTTGTTCGCGCAGCGTTCAGATAAGTTCTCGGCTCGCTTCGACCCCTTCACCGTTCCACGAACCCTCGATTCGACGTGGATCTCGTGCGTATATACGCACGTACGTCTGGCTCTGGGCCAATTTCACCCGACACCTGCTAATTCTTAACTGTTTCGCTTTCGTGGAATTGCTACCGGTCTGAGGATCGCGCTAATGGTCTCGAACCTCGTCTCTAAATGACGCGCTTCCGCTGATTATCGGCGCGGGGAGCATCGCGGATTGTTAATGATCCACGGCGGGGAATAAAATGATTTTGGGGAAATTTTCGTGGAAGGAGGGACGAGGGTGGATTTAGAGAGGATTTCTTGGTGGGTTGTTTCGTGGAATAGAACGAGTGGGATGATTTGAGAAATTTGGGGAAATTATATTGAAACGAGGTGAAGATGGATTCTGTTGAAAGTGAACAATAATTATTGAATGAATAGAATAAATATATTTTCAAATGAACAAACATTGTAAATATAAGAAATAAAAAAAAATGAATAGAACGAAATCAAGAGGAGGATGGATAGAGAAATATGATGAATAATGTGCAAGATATTTGCGAAAGGAATCGAGAGGGAATGAATTGCATAATTTTGGCCAATGTTCGTGAATTCGAAGTAATTTTCGAAAGTTTCGGAGAAAATAATAAATTTGTTTGACGGAAATAATTAACGGGAAAGATTTCACGGGAAATTTATTTACACCGCAGCTGGAGTAATATTTAATATCATGGAGTTGGCAAAGCGGATGCCGTAGAACCGGCCTGTGTCAATGGATGCCACCAAATATCTGGTTTACCCACACAGGTCATCGACATCGGCCGATGAATTAATTTTTCTGCGAAAACCGATACTTGTCTGCCGGTTCTTGTAACGATCAACGATACGGATCTGTTGCTGATAGTCACGCACATCTCGTTTCGACAGAAGCTAATTTATTTTTCGAGTCAATTCCGAAGCCAATTGACAAAATTTAAGAAAGATTTAAGATCTTCGATAAACAGGAATGCATTCGTTCCACACTTTCCATCCTCCAAATTTTCATCCACGATCCTATATACGTATATCTAAGAAATTAAAATTTGTATAATAATCCTCTTTAAACAATTTGATATTCTCCATTTACAAAATACAATTTATCGCTTATAACTTCGATTTAATCTATCAATTTTTTTTATTACACACTGTTACATTAAAAGAAGAAAGAAAAGTCATACGCGTGGATAAAAAAAATTGAAAAACATTTGTGCCTTCGAAGCAAAATGATTATCCGACAAGTGACTCGCCAATAAAATCAAACCGTGCAATCACCCTTCGAACCTATCGTAATCGCATCAGGTTAAATACAACTCGCGAGTGGCGCTCGCGCGAGATAACAAAATGGATATCTCGCACACATGACCTCACACGTGAACGAAGAACGGTTCCGAAGGGATGCAAAGGGAACCAGCTCCTCGGCCTGGCTCAGCCGATTCTTTCTCCCTCGGTCAACGTTCTTAAACAATCGGCTCTGTTCGCGGCAATATCGTCGATAAGTATCTCAAGACGGTTCTCTCGGAGCACTCCATGAGCTACGATCTACGTAGTGGTACGTGGCTGCTTTGATGGCGGCCAGCCAGAAGTAAATCTAAGGTTTACGAGGCAGTGCCCGCCTCTTACTAGCACCTCCTCGAGCACTCCCCAAACTTGCGATGGGGGATGGTATCGGGGGGGGAGGGGGTATCCCTCGAAAAGGGAACGAGGAGAGAAAAGAAGGAAAGAAAGGTCGAGCTCTCGAAGCTCGTTGCATTATGGGCCAGCGCTCATAATTCTCATCAATAAATCGCCTCGAACGACTGACGCCCCGCTCCATATATACAAAGGGAATCACCGACCTTAGGGGAGGAGGAGCGGAGAGGCGGTATTCCGTATCTGGCAACAATAGATCCGCCGGTGATCTCGAAACAATTCGTTGTTGAGAAACGTTTGTTGCAATAACTCGCCTCCTTTTGATCGTCTTTGAACCGAGCTTCATTAATTTCTCCGATTATACGCCTGATACCACCGGGGCCCAACCGTGCACCCTCGTCCTTAGACTCGTCGAAAACGTCTGAATTTGCTTTTCTCTACGAACGATTGCTGCCTCGATGGTGAATCGCGCCGGTGCGTTTAGACAGGCCATTGTTCACGCCTTCGATCTTGGTAAAGTGAAATTGGAAATAACGTTCACAGTTGCATGGATATCTCGGTGGATATATCTCGTGGATTCCGATTTTATTTTTAGATTTTTTTTTTTTTTTCGTGAAATTGGAGCGGAAATTTTTTTTTAGTTTTTACTTACGAAGAAAGGATTTAGCAGCATCGTTGATTTTTGCAAGGAATTTTCAATTAACACGTCTGCTACTTTCATGGTAGAAAGAATTATTCGAGAGTTGAAGCAATTTTTTTTTTTACAAATACAAATACAAATCGAATAAGTATTTTATATTGTATGAACAGTTTAATCTCATTGACTAATTGCTTAATAATTAAAGGCTAAGATAATTTTCTAAAATTCTAAATTTTTAAATTTTAATAATTGAAAATTAAGATTCAATTATCAAGTTTATCATCAAATTTTCATCGTAAGGACACTATACGATAGCAAATTATTTTTGAACAAAATTTACTTCGCGTGCAATTTTCTTTTTTTTTTCTAAAAAAAATTTCACCACGTTTAATTTAGATTCATATCGTTTAAAACACAATTCCTGAAATCTGCTTCCATTTCGCGAATATACTTTCACGAAATTTTTCTAAAAAATTACACCATACCTAATTCAGATCCTTGTCGTTTACAATTTCTATTCCGAAGAAAAAAAATTAAAACCCACGCCCCCTCCCTTAAAATAAAATTCCAGGCAATGTGTCTCTAATAATCGGAATCCCAAAAATCTTTCATTCACCTCTCGAAATTTAATTTCAATTCTCCCGCCCTCCTCTCCCCGCGCATCGTGATAAATTGTTCGCGTTAAAGGGGGAGGATCTGGATGTAGGTCGCGGTATCTTCCCCCCTTCCCGCCAAATTATAGCCCTATATATTTCTACTCGATACACATTGTAACACCCTTTCTCTACTCTACGCCGATCTCCTTAACCCAAAACCGCTCCCATAAACCGCGAACT
>NW_006263656.1:476942-478675 GCF_000469605.1 Apis dorsata | reverse complement strand
CCCCCTCCCCCCACCCCTCCCTCCGGCCACAAGAAAGCGACGAACCCCGCATTAAAAACCAATTTTTGGTCCCGAAAAAAGCTGCGCCGTTGCTCGTAATAACAGGCCTGGTAATCTATAGTAGGTTTTCTGTCCGGGCCCGGGGTCCATCCATTTCTCCGAGCGAGGAGGAACAACCACCCTCCACTCCTCCCCCTCTCCTCCTTGCGAGTATCCTCTATCCTCTTATCCTTGTCCGTTTTTAGAGGGAGGATAATCGAACAAATTGGAGCCTCCAGCCTCCGCCACGGACGACTTTTTTTCAATTAAAAAAGGGAGGGGATTGGGGTTACCAATCTCGATGCGTCCGACAGCTGTCGGATTTTTTAACGTAACTTTGCCCCCTCCTGATGAAATTGGGCCTCGTTTCGGGAATTTTTCTGACGTTGTAGAGAATTCGAAACGGGGTCCTCTTGGGTTTCTTCCGGCTTCTGGTTGAGGGAAGGAGGATTTTTCGAGACGCGTTTGTTACGGAGGTAGGTTTTCTTCTTATCGATCTCGTTCGAAATAAGAGTGTATAATAAGGGATGATAAGTCAATTTCGTTTGATGTATTAATACATCGGGTGTATCCGGTTTCGCGGGCATCTGGCCTGGCAGATTGTTGTGTGTGTCGTGGTGAATTTTTTTTCCTCGGGCAGATTGACTTGCCGATTTAATGGTAATATCTTATTTATTCTGAGGAAGAATTTTGGACGGGTTTTGTTGTTGCGGATGATGCGATGGGATGTTCACTTTAATATCCATTCTTATTATCTTCTCTTTCTAAATTTAATACGTGTTTCGATACGATTTTTTGTATGGTATCGTTTAAAATTAGAGTGAATATAATCAATCTCCAATAAAATTCTGTCAAGGGAAAATTTCAAGAGAAGATTCGATTTCCATTATTTCTTACAAATGGAACGAAAACATCTACGATCTCGTTTAACGTTTTGACGAATTCACAGCCACAATTCACAACTGTTAAATCAAAAACCAGTTGGAACCGCCGAAGGGGAGACAGGTTTAATAGAATTCGGCCAATTATCTCGCACAAATCACAGGTATCCCGTTAGCTGTTTTCTATTAAGCATTCTATTATTATAAGTATTTCAATCTCTCTCTCTCTTTTTCTCTCTTTCTTAGAATATTTGCCAACTTTTTGCCGAAGAGAATTTTATATTCCTTTAAATTGAAAGAAGTTGAATTATTGGATTAAAACAAATTCTAATTGTAAGTGGAAGGTGACCAAATTGGTCAGACAACGAGCATTTGTTATCCTAATACCTTTCAATCTATCAAATTGCAAAATCCAGAAGAATTATTTATAAAGAAATTACACGTAAAGAATAAGCCATTATGTCGGTTTAATCGTATTTGTAACGATCGAAGTTGATTTTCAATCTGTTATTTCTCCATTGTTGTAATTCTAAAATTTCGATTCCAAATGTATGTAGATTCATGTAATTCATAATTTGATAAAATTAAAATTAAATTGTTTCTAATCTGGACAAATTTTCGAAAGATTAATTTCTCTCGAAACGACAATGAAACGAAATCGAATGAAATCGGTCATATGAAAATCAATATCGACACATTCTATCAAGTATTATCGACAAAATATTAGAAAATTCGACTCTATAATTATAAAAATTCTCTTCGATTGGACACAATTTAACATTATCCAACGAGCTAAGAAAATACGTATCGACG
>NW_006263656.1:472829-476628 GCF_000469605.1 Apis dorsata | reverse complement strand
GATCGGCCGCCAGTAAATTTCTATTAACGGCTCGGCGTTCGAAACAATTGGCCATTAAATCGAACGGTCCCGCGGCAGATAATAACTGGCAATAATCGGGCCGTGGCCACCGGTTTAGCTTGTGGGACGCTGGTGGGACCCCTTTTCGGCCCCCACGGCTCGCCATCGCGAAACAAGCCGAGCATCGGTAATGAGAGGCCAATTAGAACACCCCGTCGATGGAATTATCCCCAGACGCTTCGAAATTCAAACTGGTTGCCGTGAACGTTTCCTCCTAATGCCCCCGAGACACGCGAAAAGGGGAGTTAGAAGAGAGAGAGAAAGAGAGAGAGAGAGAGAGAGAAAGAGGGTTGAATGGGCTAGAGAGATGATCCTTTTCTCGAGTCTTTTCTTCGATCCTGAAGATCGTTTCGACGATATTCCCGGATGGGAAGAAAATTGTGGTTGTTCGTTCAATCGTGGTTGTAAGTAAGGATTTAAAAGCGTAAGGAATGAATAATTCATCTAGTAGTTATAGTATTTATTATAATATTTTTATGGTTTGATTAATTGTTTTAATTGTTCCAGTTGTGAACGATATTTAGAATTTTCAAAATGGACGTATATTTTTATTCTCTTCGAGTGAATTTTATTAATAAACTTTCGAAATGGATGGGAAGAAAATTGAACAGATACTTATAGAAAATTGAAAAGATATGTTTCTGATATAAATTCTATAAGAATTTAAAAGGAATAAATCTTATGAAACATATATATAAATGTGCAACATGCAAAAATTATTTTATCACATATTTAGTGATTTTCCTTAAAATGAAATCGTTTCAATCCTTCCACAACAACCCTGCAATATTAAACATCACATATTTACAACACTTTTAAAAATATTAATATATTTATCCCTTTCAATCTTCCCCTGATATTTTCTTCTCGTTGTAATTACATGATTTCCCATCATCCCTAACTCTGTACAATATTTTCCCCATCCAAGAAAGATAATTTCCATCGTAACAGAGGCGAATAGGTTCTACCAAGCTTCTGGTTATAGAAAATTCGCGCTCGATCGATAATATCTCGAGGATAAAGTCATGCACGTCGATACACATCTGTCAATCGATAGGAGAGTATCGAGATCGATATTGTCCAGAGATATCTGCGCTCACGTGCAGAGACAGAGATCGGTAGCGAGAAGAAGGAGATATCGAAGGCCGTGTCGGTGAAGGAAAAAGAGAGGCCGGTTAACTGCGGTTCGCTCAATTTACAGCCGTGTATAATTAACCGGGGCATGAAAAACGGCCAGCCACGTGCTATCTCGCGCGTTGGGATACCGGAGATTTATAGTTATTAATTTTATAATAGACTCATCAAGCGGCGTTCGCGTGACGTTGTCGCCATCGCTCTTGATACCGCGGGAAACACGTTCAATGAAAATGCGACGTGCCTCGAATCCTCTTCGATCTTCCCCTTTTTGTATTTTTTTATCCTCTCGCAGCGGAGGATATTTGCTTTATTAAGTTTTCGTTTTGTTTCTTTGCGATTTTGTGAAAATCTAATTAATTGGGATTTTTTTTAATTAAATTAAAAATAAAAAATAGATACATGGAAATAATATAAGATTGACGAATCGATATATCGATCGTGAGGCTAGAAGATTTTATACAGAATTTTCAGTGAAGTGATAATTATATCGATATTTGAAATATATTTTATTGAAGTATATAAATATTTTTTCAAATTTTTTGAATACTTTTTTTTAAAATATTAGTTCATCGTAAGAAAATTTTATTATTTTTAATATTTTTCGATTGTTATTCGTCGATTTTTTTTGGAAAAAATTCGAAAAATCTTTTGTTACTTCTTCATTTTTATTGAAAAATGTTTCGACGAACGATCACAAATTTAAATAAAGATATTGATAATATTTTAACACATCTTTCAAAAGTTTAAAATTCAAGCTTGATCTATAAAAATTAAGCTCGATTATAAGCGACTATTAATTCGCTTATCAAGTATGAAAAAATATATTTACTTACAGCCGATCGATAATTAATCTCGTATATATTATTTCCTCGTTCGATTAAAATTCGAACAATGTAATAAATAATCGACAACGTGAAATAAAATATTTTAATTCAAGGATGATTATTAAACGATCACAAAAGGAGGGAAATTTAATTAATTTTTATTTTATCGCATTTACATTTCATATATCTACGTATGCACATAATAGATAACACGATTATATAACGATGTGTAAGATATATTAGAGGTGAAAACGCTATCGTAAAAACAGAATTTGTTAAAAGAAGAATAATATTTTTATTGCATTTCCATCTGTGTATGTGTATGTGTGTGTATGTGTCTGTATATGTATGTTCATAAAATTATTTTTCGAAAAGCCATAGGAATTTAACGTTGCCAATAATGGAGGATGCACAAATTTATAATCCATACGTTAAATTACAAAGTCAAGTGGCTTTTATAAATTTTGTTGCTCTCCGGCAAGGATCACGATTCATGTAAGCGGAAATTTAAATCGATCGATTCGACCGGGCTCCATTAAAACACAGTTAAGTCGTTTCGCGTATTAATTGATCAAATTTTCCAGATAGACTCCTTGAAAAACGCGATTAATACGGACAATTTGTATTCATGAACGAACAACCGGACGATGTTTGGTCTCTGTTTCCTCGAGCATCTTAATAACTCGCGTTGCAACAATCTGCACGAGGATAATTTGTTAATAAATTTCATTTAAAGGACAACTGCGACTGAATATAAATGAGGCGCAGCAATGAGAAATATATTCGATTTTTTAACGTTATCATCGCGTGAAATATGCTTCGATTCAAACTTTCTCTCTCTCTCTCTCTCTCTCTTAAATTTTATATTTTATATTTAAGAATTACTTTGTATAATCATTCTTATGAAAATCTGAAAAATTAATCAATATAATTTTCATTATAGATGTGTATATATATCATATTTGATATTATAAAAATTGATTTCCTATCAGAATTTGCCCTTTTCTCGTCTTGGAATTAACAGCACGAGGAATATTAAAAAAAATATTTTCTATAATTAAAAATTTTCTTAGAAAATTCGATATTTATTTTTCGACAGATTATATTGGGCTGGATTTATATTTCAAATTTTGTATCCAATCAGTAATTTGATGTTTGCGCCATTTATTGGTGTAATTTGATAGGCGTGTCGTTCCATCCTGTACTGCCGATAACCGGAAGTACCGCCTTTCAGAAAAAATTTACACCGAATAATCGATGTTCCGTAAAAGGATATGAAACATTCTTCAATTTTTGTTTGAAGAGTATAATTTCTTCTTAAAAAATGATTAAGAAGAAATAAAAGGCATCGTTTAGAAAATTATTCCAAAGTATAATAAAATTGAAAGTCATAATTCCACGATTTTTAAAAGTAAAAATCGATTCTCCCTTTTCTCTTTTCTTTCTTTCTTTTTTTTTTTTTCTAAATTTTACTTGTTTTACATTAATTCGTATTTTTACCAACCAATTCGGATTATCGATACGTTTCTATTAAGTGGTGGAATCTTTATGAAATTAATAATCAAAGCGGCTAGTTATTAATTGCTACTATAATTAGTGTTTAATGGCGGAATTATAATGAGACCCATAATTCGATCCACGGCGGGCCTCATTAATTGAAAATGTAATTCGTAATTTAATATGAAATTAATTGCGAAAGTAATTACAACGTCTGAATATGGCCGACATACATATATAAACGTAATAATTTGTATCAAATAGAAATCGTAATTTAGTAT
>NW_006263656.1:471414-472551 GCF_000469605.1 Apis dorsata | reverse complement strand
AAAAAAAAAAAAAAAAAAAAAATTTAAGAAAATAATATTTTTTCTTTCTCTTCATGAATATTAATCTATAATTTAACCATTATTTAACGATGAAACGGGTTCTTCGTTATTTTTCCTTTCTTTCTTTCTTTAAAAAAGAAAAGGACATTACATATTTTTATCCGTAGTCCCTTCAGATTTGCCTCATTGTTTAGTCATTCGAAAAATTGAATGTTATGCATCGAAACTAGCGTGTCATGCTCAGTGCTTAGCCAAGTAGAAGAAAAAAAAGGATTCATCTTTCCATCCTACCCTTCGTATTTAATCCCTATTGAAAGGAATAAGGAAATAAGAATAAGTTGTAACCTTCTTTTAGAGAAATAGCTCAATTCTTTGGAAGTTGATTATTTCTTCATTTATAAAAATTATCAGGTAATCCCATTGTATAATCTCTAATATAATAAACGATCACTTGTACATTTAATTTTTCATAAGAATAATATTATTAGTTTAGTAGATTTATCTAATATTTTTAACTAGAAAAAAATTGTAGGAAAGAATATATCATTACAATTATATAGAATTTTTCTAAAATTATAAGATATTAAATTCTTACGTTATATTAATATTATTACATTAAACGAAGATTTTTAAAATGTAAACTTTTAATCAAGAAAGAGATTGAAATCGTAAATTTACATTTTAATAACGATGGATTTCAATACCTCTGAAAGTTAATAAGAAACAATAATGCTCCGATATATTAATGGGCCGATATTTAAGACATTCGCAATTTTCGTCCTCGTTTCATTGATTAATTCGACCATAAAGAATGATTGCAACGCGGTTCGCTGCTACTGCAATCGTTCCACTGATTAATGGAGTAATGAAATCTCGTCTAACCTTTTAATGGAATCACGAGTCGCCACCAATAGGTAATCAGACGTAATAATATGGCTGAAAACCGTAGGAACGTGTGCGCATTATGCATAACTGGACAAGGTTATGCTTACAAGAGTTACAAAACGTTTCATTAAATTTGTTGCACACATCCGTGAGAGACGATCTCATCAAGTGATCGATTTCCTTAATAGGATTCCATTTTTTATACGCATATGTATAACTATGATAATGATGAAGGATTGAAATAAACATCTT
>NW_006263656.1:470167-471274 GCF_000469605.1 Apis dorsata | reverse complement strand
TTTTTTTTTTTTGTAATTGGAATTACTTTGATATTAATGAATTTGAGATGAAAAAATTAATGGTTTTATATATATATGTATAAATTTATAATGAATCATAAGGAATAAAATTTCATTCAACAGAAATAGAAACGTTGAAGAAGAGGATGAAGATTGTGGTATTATAAAATTATGAAACATTGATATTAATATTATGTAACATGAAATATATTTAGAATAGAATATAGATATAATATTATAATTATCAATAGTGTAATATTATTATACAATATTTTCAATAATAGATCTATTTTCGTAATCCATCTTTATATTCTATTATAAATCTAAATAGAAGAGGTTAAAAAAAAAAATTACAAATTAATACATGCTCGATTAGAAATTATATTTCATAAAACTTTTACAGCTAATAAAATTTATTTACCATAAATTTAACTGTAAACCGGTGATCTTATACAGATAGCAGATCAATTTATAACGATGGCGATAATTACCGAATGCTTCACTATCAGTGAATCGACTCGTGACTAATGAAAAGCCGATGAACCATCAAACTTGTAACGAATGCAACTGTAAACATAAATTACTTTACAAAGATAGGAATGAACTATAATTCATCGATATTTCTTTCCATTTTTCCATGAGATGCAAGCTAGGCGAAGCAGTTTCACTCAAGTCGGTAATCATTGTGCAATTAGGTTCTCGTCAGTTATGTTTCACACAAATCATGGTTAAGATAGCGACAAAAGCATCTTCTCTTTAATAAACGTGAAATTTCCTATAAATTGTTGCGAATAATTTAACAACGACGGATCACTAACGTCTTAATAACGTCGAAAGAACGTCTTAATAACGTGTGATAAATATTTCTCTTACGAGTAACAGTTAAAATTATTCAAGGCAAGTTAATTTTCGCAATTTTTCTGGTGTTTAAAATCAGATAATATACTTATAGCAATGTTCTCATCAGTTATAGCGACTAAGGATAATTTTAGAAAACTATGAAAATATTTCTAAATCATAAAATTTTATTTAAATCATTCCTATTCTTCTCGTATAAAATTTCATAATTTTCCAAAAACTCCAAGGATTCCAAAAAAATTCCAATAT
>NW_006263656.1:467363-469847 GCF_000469605.1 Apis dorsata | reverse complement strand
TTTTTTTTTTTTTTTTTTTTTTTGATATAAAATCCAATTTTTAAAACTTCAGCAATATTCAATACACCATTTCATCTTACAATACACTTCACACAATTTTCACACAACTTTCCTTCGATTTTTCAATGATTTTCTCCTTACAAACGAAGTCTAATTAATCTCATAAAATTGCAATATTATTCTTCGTCGATGAAACGGGCAGTATCCCATCAATGAAAAATAACGGATCCCCAAACAAACGTCATCCCCAAAGATTAAAATTCACGCCATTCCTCCTCCAGGATATTATCTCCGACCAATCTATCTTAATATTTAACCCTTCAAAGGGTTAAATAGTTGTCCAACCTACTTTCCATCACTTTCGACGCTTTCACGTGCGATCGATTCACGTGCCCAACAGCACGGTCAACCTAACGAGCGTTGGACCCCCTAAGACAAATGATAAGGGCGAGTTCGATCGAATTTATCAAAGAAATAATAAAGAGGAGTATCCTCGCTGACCATTCCGGACAGTGCACACGGAAAAGGTGTGAACTGTTTAAGCCGAGGTGTCGGCTCGTCAGCAGTCAGCAAGGTGTTGGGCCACGATCATTTATTATCCCGAGATTGAATTTCTCCTCGGCTCGGCCAGCGCCTCGGTTTAATTAAAATATCGTTATGGGTAGGCGTGGATATTCGTGCCGCCGTGGAACGTTTCTGACCCATCTCTCTCTCTCTCTCTCTCTCTTTCTCTCTCTATCTCTCTTTTCTTTCTCTCTCTTTCTTTTCTTTCTCTCTCCTCTCTTTTCGAGGCTCGTTCGCGGTTTAAACGAGCAACAAGATCGGGGAACGGAGAACAGGAGACGATGGAAAAGCACGAAAGGCTTCGGGTATCGCCTCGACACGGAAATCGGGACACGGGACGGGTGGAATATCGATCTTGGCTCGCGGGATTAGGAGAGCAGGAGTGGAGACAGGTGTTCGGTGTTTCCTGAGGTGTTTTAAAATAATCGGTAATACGTATTTTTATCTCGCAGTTCGTGATCATTTAGAATTGAAATTTTTCAGAATTGATTCTGTGTAGATATTTTTGTAGGAATAAATACGGCTTTTTTTTGGAATAGAAGTTAGAATTTGTAAAAGAATTGTTCGGAATTCATTGTGGATTAAAATTAATTGCAAAATGTTTTTCGAGGAAGAAAAGGTATACGAAATTTTTTTTATTTACTAGAATAATCGAGTTCATTTGAATGTGAAAAATTTAATTTAAATTAATTTAAAATCAAAGTCCTTACCAATTCGAGATAGATAAAAACGATTCAAACCAAGTTATCTCTTATTTCAATGAAATTTTAGCTTATTGGACTCCATTTATCTGTATTTAACTCGATTATTTTTTACGCTTGTATCATATGGAACATTTTCTTAGGCTACATCGTGTTTATATTGTAGGTGGTCGATTTCGTGGAACACCGCGTACGAATGGTGTCGTGATCGTTCCCAGAAGGATTCGTAATTAAACGAGGAGATCGCATTCCGATACAGGGGGCCGTTTCTCTTGGTGCACATACAATCAGCATAAGCAATCGTCTGCGTGCGAATTCGGACTGAGAATATCGGTGCGTCTGTCCGGAGAAAAAATATTGTTATAAGGCGAGAGCATCCCCTCTCGTAAATATCGTACCGTTAAAACGCATCTGAGCCGAAGGAGCTATTTCCATCCCTTAAATTTAAGATTAGCCGCGTACATCACGTTGAAAAAATATTTTGAACGAAGTGATATCGGATAGATAATATTCGAGAATTTGAATTTGAGGTATGTATGAATTTGTGTCTATTCGATGAATAATAATATTTATTTACGATTGATTTAACATTTCTCGAAACGTTTTTCTTTTTTTAGGTTAATTAGAATTGGAAATTGGAAAATATTCATAAACGATCGAGTAAATGCGAAATTTAAGAAATATCATGCGACTAAATGATTTCTGAGTTATTCAATTCTTCGATAATTTAAAAAAAAAAATTGCTCAAAATTGCTTTGTGTAAAAAAGGAGGGCGTAACAAAGAAACTCATTTCACAGTCCATCGTATTTATTGCCTTCCATCATATTTAGACAGAACAGAAAACACGCATCCTCGTCAATACTTTCCTTCGTAACAAAATAATTACCAATAAAAGAAGCTATATTTTCCAATGCACACATTTCGAAAAGCCCAAGTCATCCCAGTTCCCCAATTCCCAACCAAGCCTTCTTACTTAAACGAATACCCAATCACCGTATCACACACCAAAATCAATCCTTTCACTAAAAATTAGGACCTCCACGAGTCCACACCCACCGAGGGGCCCCCTTTCCCAAGACCAAGGGCCCATTAGGCCCTTAACCAACGAGAGACCACAACCTTAAACGATCCTCGAAACCCAAACCACCTCCGTACCCTCCATACGAAAGCTCCTTAAACTCTTCTTCCTTCCATTCCCAAAATCTAGAGCAACCTCTA
>NW_006263656.1:463603-466767 GCF_000469605.1 Apis dorsata | reverse complement strand
GGAGGGGAGGACGGATCCCTCCAGCACGGAGGAGAGAGAGAGGAGCCAGAACCCTCCCCTCTGAAAACTGGTTCAGAGCTCCGGATCGTTAATACCTCGTTATCGATTGGGTCAGGGATCGAGGGTATATCGATCACTTCTCGATCACGAGGCCCGATAATGCGGATCTGCTCGGTCCAAAACACCGTGTCGATTATCTGTCAACCGATCGTTTAAAGAAATTACGAAATTTTCGAGACGCTGGTAGCTGTTTGTTGGGGAGGGACGAGGCGGGGAACTGATTATCCGCGATAGTGGTGGTTGTATAACGGTGAGCGATATGGTGGATCGTTTCTTTCTATCGAAGTGATTTTTTTTTTTTGGTATTCGTCGATGAGTTGATTGGTCTTTTGTAGATTAGAGGTATTCGCGAGAATGGAACAATGGAGTATTCGAGATCGAGGAAAGGAAATTTCGGAATTTCTGTTCGTGAACATAAAGTATAAAATATAAAATAGACGCGAGATTCTCTTTACGGAATATAGAATCTTCAGAATTTCTCGAGAATTATTTGCAAACGGAAAGGAATTAATCGCAATATCCATTTTCACGTCCAATTATTCGAGGAATTTATTCGAAAGAATATGTATGTTTTAACGTATTCGATCGAGGTGTAAATGATCGAGGCACAACTGTTACCGGTTTTACGCAATTTATCACGCGGTTATTAAACATTGCGCGCATCCTGAATCGAGAGAGATGATACAATCCTAAACGGTTGGAATTAAGTTTAATCACGGCGTCGGCCGTGGGCAATCATCGAAGAAGATCGGAAACAACTTCATCGCCGTTCGGGGTAAATACGAGGGAGCTTGGATCCTTCTCCACAGGCTTATATTGAATCTTAATCCGTTCACGAAACGATGCAAATCGGGCGTGGATGATGATGATCGACGTGGAGATGTTGCTCGCTCTGGATTAAATTCCAGGGGGATAACGAGTGCCTAATTACGAGGACGACTTCCGACAGGTTGTACTTTGGACCCGGTTCCCCTTTGGTCGACTCTTGTAATTTCCGCTCGATAATTTTACGACCTCCCGTTTATCACGGAGTCATCAAAGTTTAAAGCGACGACCGATAGATGAGAAAGATTTCACGGAGTTATAGAGAGATCATTCGGTGATGGGATAGGGCACGTCGCAAATAGAATCGAACATTGATTATTCTTTCTTGTTAACTTTGAAATATTTTGTTGAACTTTTAAATAACTTTTCTTTTCTTTCTTGACCAAGTAGAATTCTTGGATTTATCTTGGGATTTATATTTAGAAAGAAGGATGATTTTATTTATATATATTATTAAAATTATTTTTGAATAATTTATTTTTTATACATACCATCAATCGTTGCTTCGTTTCAATTTTCAACGCATCGATTAAAATATTTTTAATCCTGCAATTGGATAAAAAGTCGATTCCGATTATTCAGATTTTGATAATATAAATTCTAAATCATCATTTTAATTTTCATTTTAATTAATTGTGATCTTGATAACAATTTTTGATTTTACATTTATTTTTACATTCAAAAAGAAAAAAAAGAAAGAAATCAACAGATTCGAATTCTCCACTAACATTTTGAATATTGAATTTTACATTAAACATTGGATCGATCTATCATTGAATGATCTCTCAATGAAGAAATCGGAAAGAGGATAAAACTTAAAAAGATATCGTATATCCGGAAAAGTATACTTTGTGGTAAAAACAGTTCTGTGTTGTTATTAATTCGAGAGTATGGTTTTTTTCAGATGTCAAGAAGATGTGATTGATGATAGATAGACTCTGTTCGCATGAAAGAAATTATGGTTCTTAGCGTAAATAAGTTTGAATGATCGGAATGTGGTTTTCTTGGAATTTAAAACTCGAGTTGTTATTATTTGGAAAATTGTGAGACGAGGATCGTGGAAGCAGCAACCGATGAAGATTATATTAAATAAGTATGATATTATAGAATAATGATAATGCGTATATATTTTATACATGTTCATTAATTATATATATTTAAGAAATGTTTGGGATAATTTTGGTACTGGTTGAGAGACAAGTTGATTATTGTTTGTCGAAGAGAAATTCTATCGTTTTCGAGAAAGAGAGAGAGAGAGATAAATTTATCTTTTAATAATCGGAGTTAACAACACTATCAAGCGGTTCCTATAATCAAAAGGGAAGTTCCTTTTCTTAATTCTTTAACTACCGAATACCAAAAACGAAATTACTGTGTGATCATGCATCAGAAAATCATGATACGATTCACTGGAATCGTACAAAAATAGCTCTCTATATAAATATTTAAAAAAAACATTTTTCCTGAAGAAGAAGTTATTCAAATTCCAAAACAAACACTATATATAAATTATTTTGTTCAATAATTTTGCATTTGTGCAATAAAACTATGCACTCTTCATGAGAAATATAAACAAATATTTGTCTTTACAATACAATACAAGAAATAAAATTTAATTTGGACATATTTATATCATACATAGTGCTATTAACTTCTGAAATGAAATTAAAGTGTCCTAATTTTATACTAAAAACCCAATATTTCTAAGCTAATTATTTTTCTCAAAATATTGCGAATAATCTATTCTATAACCAGAAAGAAATAATATTATCATTCGATCTAATCAAAAAATCGAGAATACCGAAAACTCTCTTCTCGAAGATTCTCGAAGAAGAAGAAAACCCTCTCCCCGAATCAAAAATTCCAAATCGAATCGCTCGCAAGAGGAAACTCTCGAATAGATTCGAGATAGAAAGATTCCATTTCGGATTCGCTTTCCAAATCAATCCGCGGATATTAAAACACAGGCGGCGGAACGGGGGCATCAAGGTTCTCTTCTCTGTCCCGAAGGATTCGCGGTCCGAACGAAGAGGAGGAAGAGGACGAAGAGGAGTTCGAGAGGCTCGAGACGAGAGCGAAAGAGAGAGAGAAAAAAAAAGAAAGGACAGGAGGAGGCGTGGTCGCGGGATGATTTAACATCCGACGGGGTCCGTGTCTCTATTCGGCCGGGCCGCAAAGGAAGAAGACGATACCGCAGCAACAGCACAAGGGCTAAACAACGGTGCACGCTCGCGCGCGTTTTCGGGGCGGCAGCTTTACAACCGTTTAGTGTTTTACGG
>NW_006263656.1:459308-463356 GCF_000469605.1 Apis dorsata | reverse complement strand
CTTTCGTGAAAGAGAGAGAGAGAGAGAGAGAGAGGAGGAAGGCGCTCGGTCTCTTTTAGAGACGGTACGAGTTACGTTTTACGGGATGATGGTATACGCGGGAATCGTGCATATCAGACGAATGTTTCATCCTCTCGATATTTTCGTTCCTTGAACACGTGGAAAACTATTCGCGAGAATGGAGGAGAATCACGTTTGATACGTTTTGTAGTCGCAAAGGAAGATCAAATATGGTAGATGATTGGAGATTTATGGAGAAGAGTGAAATTATTCGATGAATTCTTTTGAGTTCAAGCAATTCCATTGAGTGATATTGATAAATTTAGCGTGCAAGGAATTTCAAATGGATCGGATCTCGGTTTCATCTTTTTTGATAATTGTTTTGATAATTGATATCTTTGTACAATTTTAATATAATTCAATTTGCCTTAGGAAACTCGATGGAACAAATACAAATTCTGGATTTAACGCACAAAATAAAATTTCGATCAAACTTCTGCAGAATTGCATTAAAAAAAGAAGCAAACAATATTAATAACGAATTTCAATTTTCAATTAAAAAAAAAAAAAAAGAAAATAAAAATCCATTTATTGTATTATAAACGTCAAAGATTCCCGGCGAAATCGCATCGAAAGCAAGGAGAACACAGCTTAAATAACATTCAAGACCCGCGCGTGCGAGTCTTCCAAGCTTCGGCCAAGGAATTTAGAGACTAGTCTGCGGGTCCGACAACCAATCATCCGGACAAGGGCGAGGGAAGGGGGAAGGGGGCAGGGGGGAGCAAGGGGTAGGAGAAGGAGGGGGCGAAACAGGCCAAGGAACGTAATCTTACGTATCAATTAGCTTCACGGTCCGAGGGGCTTACCCCCCGCGGGCCTTTGACCGTGCGCCGCTTCGTCTTCGAGGTGTGAGAACCGAGACACGGAGCGTACAGTCGTTTTACAACGTCTTCATCGTCTCTGTCCGCCTCTCCTTCCAATCCCCGCGGCCCGTCCTTCTTCCTCCTTCCTGGGGAGTGCGCGGCACGGAGCCGAGGGAAGAGGAGGAGGGAGGGAGGGGGAGAGACGCATCTGGACAGGTAAGGGAGAGAGGAGCCCCCGAAATCTCTCTCGAGTTGCGTCGAAACCGATGGCCCCGATACTTGACGAGTCATCCTCGACCACGGTGGGTGGAAGTTTTGGTAGCTAAATGGCCCGGTGTAATTTAGCCTTAGTTGATTGGAATTCAACTCGCCCGTTTTGTTCCTAGATGTACCGGTTGTTATTACCCTCCCTCCGAGTTGTGAACCGTCGGTTGTTAACGAGGATCACTTCGTGTGTTTGCGGCCGGGCTTCGGCGGGATGGATTTGATGGGATTAGTTTCAGAGAGTGAATAGTCGGTATATCGATATTGTTTTTCGTGTCGAGGAATATTTGGGAGAGGGGTGAACGACGTTTTCGTATTTTTTTCCATTTTCTAAACTTTCTTTCGAAAAGGGCGAAGAAGAGAGGCGGAAAGTTGTTTTGAATTAATGTTTTATGCGAAATAATTTGAAATATTTGGTTCTGATATCGATTATTTATTTTAGTTGTATATTGCGTTTGATATAAGATTCAATGTGTATTTTATGAAGAAGAAGAATCATTGAAATGGTGATTTTTGAATGGAATGGTGAGTCGTTAATGTTGATATTTTGTTCTATTTATTATATTTTGATTTTTATTATTAATTTTTAACTGTTCAGCAAGATTTATTGTAAATTTCTTGTACAAAAATTATATTGAATTTTTAGTTCGATATACTTAATTTTATGGTAAAGAAGAGGACTAGGAATTATTCGAGGAAAAATTTTTTAAAGAAAACAATGTTAAATGTTTCGATAAAATAATGTGGCCAGAGATGGAATATTTTGAAAATTAGCAAAACCAACTTGAAATAATGAATTAATATTGAAGATTATTAATAGATGAATGAAAAATAAATAATTGGGCTCACGATAATTACACGAAAGAAATATTGAACTCGAGGATTGAAAACGTCGGAGAAAAAATGGTGACAAGACTTGAACAAAGCTATTCGATCGAGCAACATATTCATTCGGTGGCTGGCCACGGTGTTTCCGGGAGTGTTAACAAGTCCCGATCGTTTTCTTCAGGTCGGAGAGGATGAGAGCTGGCCTTATGCGGCCGTCCTCACGCAGTGCCAGGTGTTGACCTTATAACGTATTACTTAACACCCACCAAAAGGACCCACGTGTAGCCACAGGGGGGCCTAATCCATCCGGCTGAATCGTATTCTTCCTCTCTCTTTCTCTGTGTTGAACTTCTTTTTAAAATAAAACCGACCAAAGAAGGAAGAAAAAGGGGACGAACCATGGAACTGAATTCCAAACGTTACCAAGCAACTTTATAAATTTCACGCCAAGTTTATGGAACTTTTTAATAGAATTCTAATAGAAAGAAACACCATACCTATTACAATTTAGATTGCAATATATACTGTACTTAATCTATCTTTATTAAAATTTTTTATGCAATATTTTTTTATTTTTCAAGATAGATTCTTTCTTTTGTTTAAATTTTCTTGTTTTTCATTTAATCGTAAAGTACGTGGCGTTTCAGATACAGATTCAGATACAGATCAACATCAAGTTTAAAATCGGGGAAGAAAGGTAGGAAATTATTTCAATTGGGATAAAACTAAAAGAAAGAAATAACAAAATTTTCAATTTCCAGATAGAATCAAGTTTAATTTACTCAAGTTTTAATTTACTCAATGACGAATAAAACATTTTAACGTGGAAGATTTAATTTATCTTTCTAAGTGAAAAGAAAATTCAATCGTCATACATTTCAAAATATAACAAGATTTTTTAACACGGAAGATTTTGAAAGGGGAGTAGATCAAGTTAGCGCGCGACGCAAAAGAATGTGAATATCAAATCCACCGGTTTGGAATTTGCATCGCGAGAATCGAACACCTGACGTAAACTACGCCCCTCAGATTAGTTCGCGTTTGCCGGAGCAAACTGGGCGACTCGTTTCATCGAAACCGGTAATTTTCGTGAGACTTGGCAGACTCGAGGGGCCCAAACGCGTGTGACTACGTATTATTCCAAGCCTGAAGCGGTGCGTGCCCTGTCCATTACTTTTTCGTTTCGCGCAACGTTCAATTTTCCAATGGAAATGGAACGAAGATTATCGAGTCCGTTTCAATAAAACATTCCACTTCGTTCATCGCTGTCAATTTTGAACTGCGACTTTATACACTGGAGGAAAGATTCTTGAAAGATTTCTTCGATCGGCTCGGTTTAATCGCGTTAAATCGTTGGAAAAAAATTGCGATCGAATTGGAACTCTGATAGATTTTATCAATTATCTCTTTTTTCTTCTTCCCTTTTTTTTTCCGAATCGAAAGAATTCTTCTCTTCGAAGTTTGAATCGAAATTAAAATGTTGCAAACTAATGAGTCAGTTTGTAATATAAGTCAATTGATTTAAATTTATAAGTGGTATTTGCAAATGTTAAATGATCGTATTTATACTACGAGTGAATAATCGGTGTTAATATACATTTATTCAATATGTTTATTAATATTTTATGTATGCATATACGTAATGTACATGTCTATACTTTATAGAACTAGAGTTGGCATCAGATTTATAACGTTCTATTTCTCCTTTGCGTAAGAGGAACCAGAGTTATAATTCCACACAGGAATTAGATTTCCAAAGGTTAAATGATTTACACAACGGACGATATTTTAAAGTGTGCAAGTGATTTGCACCACAGCAAGAAAAGAAAAAATGATACTTTACAAAATTAACAAAAGTTTAACAAACAAACACCGCCAACATATTACTTTCATCCGTCGAAAAAGATCCATTTCAAAGGACCGAGGTCGAGAATCCGCCTCATTGCTGGGGCCCACAAGGGCTCGAGTTAACGAATTCAGATGGGGCACGTTCACACCTCCGGCTGATTAGGCCGAGCATAATTTTCCGTGTCCGACTCGCGGCTGGTCGGGCACAGGGCCGTAGGTCGTTCCAAGCGGACCCCGCGATCCCC
>NW_006263656.1:453234-458565 GCF_000469605.1 Apis dorsata | reverse complement strand
TTTTTAATTTTTTTTTTTTTTTTTTTCTTTTTTTTAATCTAAGTTTTGAATTTCGCATTTTGAATTTTTGCCCTTTTCTTTCTATTTCTTCTCTTTCCTCTCCTTTTCTTTTCCTTTTTTTTTCTCTTTTCTTTTTCGAGGGAATTTTTAGGGTTCTTCTTTTAGGTATGGCGGTGGATGAATTCCGGGGAAATCCGGCCACCGGGAATAATCGATGCTGGGGCATGGAGTGCCGGGGAGATTAATCGAGTTTCAATTTTGGCGGAACGAGAGGTATCTTGTTTTTTCTTCCTGCGGTTCTTCCTTGCAGTGGTTCCTTTGGATCGGCTTTGGGTTTGATCGGTGAAGAATTTGATTAATGTGATAAGCAGTCTCCTTTTATTTTTTTCCTTTTTTTTTTTTTTGATGGTAAGTAGAATTGGGTTTGTTTGGGGATTATTTATAAGTGGATTTCTTTCGGAGATGGTGAGATGGGGCTGGGTTGTTGATGAAATGTGATGGAATCTTTTAAAATTGAATTCATTTTGAATTTTAATTCTTTCGAGATTAATAGGATTTCTCCAACTGATTTTTATACGAATTATTATAATATTTGTTCAGTCATAAGTATAAATATATTTTAAAAATAGAAATTAAGAATAAAAATTATTATCAATTTTTTTTTTATAAATCAAAAATATTAAATTTGATAGATTGCACTCTAATGTTACATTTAATTATAAATGTCGAAATCATTATCGAGAATTCGATTATACTATTTGAAACGATTTAATAATTAGTTAGCAAACTGCCCCTGCTCTTATTATTTTAAATTATATTGGTCTAATCGTATTTTTACGATATATTAGAACTAATAAAAAATCTATCAACATAATTGGTATTCTAATACTTTCAAAATTGTGCTCGGAGATAGCTGAGAATGCGTCATCGATAATTACAATCACGATAAATAATTTCAGTGAAAGGAATCTAGAATATTTTTAGAATATCGCTCGTTTCTACCTGACACAACCTGCGCTAAACATGCCTCTAATTTACATAATTTTATCGTAAATTCTACTCCAAGTTCGTTTTCGTAAGTTCTAATACCAATGACTCGTTTCATTAATATTCTCGAATCAACATGTTTTTCTGCGAAACTTTACATCGTAGAGTTAAATATAGATCGGAAGAAATTTTAATACGCGAGCTATCATAAAAATATCGCACGTAAACAAATTATATCTTTCATCCAAATTCATGGTATTATATTAACACTCTGTAATAATATGTTTCTTGAAGGCTAATTTATTCATATGTTAATATTTATAAAGTTTTATTCCATTTTTTTCACTATATATTATACGATTCGTTATTTCTAAAAATAAGAAGCTATATATAGACAATTGTAATTTCTATTTTTAGAAATAAAATGTTAACTACGATTTGAATGGTAAAAAATTTTAAAATATTCAAAATATAATTTTATATTGATATTGCAATATTTGAAAATTAATTTCGTATTCGTGGAAATTTCATTTTCCAAATTTTTTCTAATTTACATACCGATGTATAGATCTCTATCATTTGCAAAAAAAAATTCTACTTTTCTGCTTTCGAAAAGAAAAAAAAATTAAACATTCCATTATACGTTAGAGAAGCAAAAATAAATAAAAAAATAATATCGATTGACAAGTTTAAAAAACGATATTCTGTTCTCCTTTTTCTAAATCGCGTATCAATGGTGGACCAGGTCAAAATTAAGGGCTCGATTACGCGATTCACCGACAGATTCTGAAACCTGGCCTTAAAGTGGCGGCTGAAAGCCAAATTTCCGGATACTTGGAGGGGCTGATAGACGGGATCCAGCTTCGTTTTTAATCCGGCAATGATTATTTATGGGCGTAAGAGGACAGCCACGGTGCCTAACCGTCGCCTAAATAAGGTGTCGGTCTCGCATACCTATTCGAATCCGTTATTAAATTATTATACGAGCGCGAGATTTACGAGCATTTTCGTCATCCCAAGATCAACGGCCCAACGCTCATCTTTCTCTCCATGGTTCATTAGAGGAAACCAGGTGGAGCGAAATTGGACCGACTTCGCTTCCTCCGCTCGGCCCTCTCTTTAGGAAACGATAATTCACCACAGGCGTATCGTGGATTTTGATAAATATTTTATTATTTGCTTTATTATGTTGGGGAAAAAAACGATACATTAATTTTCTCGTGATTTTTTGACGAATTGCAATTGTTTGTCCGAAAAAAAAATAATTATTTTAATATTATCTTCTTATTAATTAAATACTGTGAAATTGTAAACTTTTAAATTTTTATTATTACATTTGTAAATCAACGGATAAAGATGGATAAAGAATTTGTTTAAATAAAAATATTCTTATTTTATTTTTCAATTCAGAAGTATTTTTAACAATATTTCCAATAAAATCGAATTAACATATAACAAAACAAAATTTCGTATATAAATAATATGCATCTAAATAATAATAAATGGTTTAACGGTCTTATTTTCAATAATTATTTTCAATAATATGGAGAAAGAAATAGTGGAGTTTTCTGTTGCTTTTAAATAGAATCATACAATCCAAACCATAAAAGCAAACATCACTGTCTTATACAACCCATATGATTGATAGTAAATCGCCATACAAACCATCGATTCTATTAAAGAATAAAATGAGCATCCCGAAGAAAGATCGACTTTCAACAAGTATCTATTAAATTTCTTCGATAATCAACTACATTTAAAATAAAAACACATCGATATATTCAACTAAAATAAGTACGCAATTGGCAGTTACTTATTAAATATAACAAATTGAACATTTCTTCAGATTCTCATTGGCATTATGGCGGCCAGCGATACTAGCGCCACATGCATCATTAACTAATGCCTTACACATCTAAATACACAATAAATATATTTAATCACTTCAATCACTATTAATAAATTTATTCAGGCGTTTAATTATTTATTATTTTTAAATATTCGAATTGTTACACACGAAAATATATTTTTGTTAATCCTCGACATTATGCCTCGAAGTACAATGTTTAGAGAGAAAAAGAAAGGTCTGTTACAAGAAAATCAAACATTTTTTTCACTCCTTACGAATGTCCACCTTGTCAAGCACTTCAATCCTTCTTCATTGACTTCCTTAAGATCAACATACCATAGCAAACGAAATCATAAAAGAACCGAGAAACACGCGAAAGATTCAAAATACGAAGGATGAGAAACGAGATTAAGAGAAGAGAGAAGAAGAAGAAGAAGAAGAAGAAGAAGACGAAGAAGCAGAAGAAGAAGAAGAAAAGAAGGAAGAGGACGCGGCAGCTGTTGGCCAAATTAAGTGATCATCTCGTCATCATCAGTGAAGCCGCCACGAGATGGAGGGAACGAGGCTCGTAGGCTTGGCTACGAGTTCCACGTTGATGCCACGTTGCCGCCGCATTGCCGCCACGTTGCTGCTGAAGCGATACTACGGCCCCGTAAAATTAGCATCGGCGGATCGTAAAGGATGCCTCGAAGTGGAGAAAGATAACACACCGTGTATACCAGCCACGGATTGGACGTTGTCAGTGGGTGCGAGAGAAAGGCATGAGAACGCATACGGTTATTGTGTGGAAGGGAGAGAGGTGGTGGGCAAAAGAAGAGGAAGAAGAAGGGAGCCCCTTGGGTCAAGACTTGAGTCTCGAGGAGGAAGAAGATGGGGTCTTGGGAGACTGGACACAAGAGATGTCCCTGGACGACAACGGATTTAATAAGCGCGACCGATAATCGGGGTATTTACGAGCCGTGGCTGCCCAGAAGTCCCTGACTCGAAATTAAATTATTGTCATAATAAAGATGGCGACTGCGTGGCCGGTAGTAGGGAGAACTCAGGCTGCCACTTTACAGGGAACCGGCCTTCCATGGAGATGGAGCCGTGTTTCGCGATATAACGCGTGTCTGTTGGATTTTTTGAGGGAAGATGAACATTTGTGACGAATTTTTAGGGAGAACTGGTGAAGAAATTTCAGCGTGCAAGGTGATATCACGGTTTAATCATGCGATTGATAATTATTTTAAAATATCGAAAGATTCACACTTTTTGAAATTGTATTATAAACTTGATATTTTATTTATATTGGTTCATGGAGTAATTTTGTATTTCATTCTATTCGACGCAACTGTAAAAATTGATTCGCGTTTTTTAAAATTAGTTTAATGGAAGTTGAAGCTTCAATTTTATGACGGGGATATCAAGCTCGCCAGTTTAAAATCGTATTATGTTTTTGTACATCGTATATCGTTTGAATCATTGCGTTATCAATCATTGTGAATGATTAGTATCCGTGCTTAGATAGAGCCTGGCTATTGAACCATGACCAGTTTCTGGATATTTATACACCTATCGTCAGCCCATTAATTATTGCGGCCGTGCAGAACCATCGCCAAAGTTGTATTTTAACATAGCTTGCAATAAATATCCCCTATGATAGGTGGAAATTCACTGAAGCGAGCAACGATTAGTTGACACTAAGTAATGTCTCGGTATTTCTTTGGAACACACCGTGGACAGTGGATGCTGAGGCTACGAATTAATCAAGGATACTTAACCAACCGTACTTGCTTACTTTTCAAAAAAAGAAAAAAAAAATATTCTACGCAAAAACTTATAAAATTAGATCCTGTTATTATCGTAATTCTGAATATCTGAAAATATAACAATAGAAAATAAGAAAAAAATTCAAAGAAGAGGATTACAAAATAAAAAATTCGTATCTTTCTAATATTACTTATCTTATTACAGATCTAAAATCTCCCAAGGAAAAGAATTTCTAACTCTTAAAGATCTTACAATTCGATATCCGGAAATTTTAAATTTACCAATACGTAATTCGATCACCCTGTCAACGAGTTAACATTTTCCACTCCTCTTCACGGAGTACCCGCAAATAGCGCACCTCTGCAATTTCCATCACGAATCAAGAACCGGATGATAGATGCACGAGGGTCTTGGATTATGCCTCGCATGTCGGAGGCATAATCGATCGAGAAAGAAAGAAATCCCGAAGGAAGCTCGCCTCTCGCCGAGTCGATTTTCATCCGCGTGTATAATATCCGTGAAACGCGGTCGGATTAGGGGAGGGGGTTTTCCTCGCGCTTTGAAAGCAAAGTCGTACGCAAAGTGCCATTTATCCGCGGTCGATCCGCAACGTTCAAGTACCGCAATTCCATTTACAGCGTATAACCGTGGACCGTGGGGGATAAACCGTACAATTTGTCCATCGTTTAGAAGATCTTCTTTCGCTCTCGTCGACCCTCTCTCCATCCTCGTCCATCTTCTCC
>NW_006263656.1:450411-453076 GCF_000469605.1 Apis dorsata | reverse complement strand
CCTCCCTCCCCCCTTCGAACCGTTTATCCCACCATAAATCCCGCTATTACGACTCGGCGGTCGACTTTCCGCGAGATTCCGAAAGAAAGCCGAACTTGAATTCCGTCCACGGGTGGGGTGGATGAAGAAATCATGCATTAGGTCCATCCACTGGATTACGGCCATAAATATCGTTTATACCTCGTGAAACGAGCCGGCCAACGGGCAACACGACAAACCCGGACCGAATCTAATTCCTATTATACGCGAAACGATTAATAGCCGTGTTTACCATAAGTCGGATACAAAGTGAAAGCACCGCGGAAGCGGTTCGCGGATTATCCGTGGTTACGGCGTGCGTGGAACACGTGCGGGGCTGTTGCAAGTGTATCGTGCGTCGTGTCAAGTGTGAGCGGTTCAGAGTTCTTACGATTACGTAAAAAAATGATAACGAAAGAAAAAGTATTATTGGGATATTGTTGGTGGAGAAATTATATAGTGTGGAATTTGTTGATGCATGTGGATGAATTTCAAGTTCAAAACGATAAGCTGGATTGTAATGGGTATGAATTTATGGTGTAGAAATATTTGTGTTCTAGTTTGGAAGGGAGAAATAACGAAGATTGGATTCGTTAATTGATTTCTTTCTAATTAATTTTGACTAGATCTATCTTTTAATAAGAGAAAATCTTCTCTTGGAAAGCAATGAAGGAAAGAAGTTTTGCATAATGTTCCTAACTTTTAATCAAAATTTACGTAAAATTGAATTATTTGATAAGATTACTTAATCATGATTTTACGATATGAAATTCTTTTAACAATTTTTGATCAAATTAAAAGAATATAAATTGTACAAATTTATATTCTATAACGAAATATAAAATAAACATAAATAATATCAAACATCATCTAATGGGTGAAATTATATCTTTTTCGTACGTTAGTATCAAATGAACCTTGTCGGAGTACCAAACACTTCCCCCAGAAATCCCTAGAAATCCCTAAAATACCTATCTCTCGAGATCACCCTCTGTCAACAAAATTTCTCACCGCGAACGAATAAATCCAAGGACTTAAGGGATGCTTACCATCCTTGTGGACAAGGCGTAAATCCACGTAATTCGATTTGGTGTCCCTTCGATTCCCCAAGAAACGCGTCCACCTCGCGCGGATTTGCTCCTCGAGGAATCGGGGACAAGGAGGCTTTCGCGAGAGTCTGATAAACTTGTTGACGGTGTGTAACTCTTGACGAGGGTTGAGAACACGGCGAGAGATCAAAGGTCAAACACTGGTTTGGGACACGAGGATGGTGGAAAAAATAAGGTCTGGTTCCTCCATCTAGGGTAGTAAGATTGCCCGACGGACGAGAGAATCGCGTGAAAACGTCTCCATTTAAGGAAGACAAAGAGTTGGATTTTTTCGGAGTCCATCTTCCGTTCTTTTATCCTCGTCGATTCTTCACCCTCTCGTTTCTTGCCACTGGAAGTCATTGGATCTGACGAGTATGCAATATCTCTGACTAATTCTGTCAGTTTATTTAGATTCTTAATTTTTTACAAAATGTTACAAAATGTATTTTTTTTTCAGAAAATATTTTCTGTATCTAGAAACATAGATAAGAAATAGACAAGATTTAAAATTTTTAAAATAAGATTAAAATTTTTAAATAAAATTAATGGGTGAAGTTCGATACGAGAAAAATTATTTGTGATAGCCAAAAATTTCAAATCACGAGACAAAAAAGAAAAGAAACAAGAACAAAACGATCTTCAATGGAGCATCCCTTTTTTAACACACATTTCAAAACACATTAAAAATTTCGCCTCATTTCTCTTTAAAAATCTCAAAGATTACAAGAAACTGTCCAAAGCAATTCCAAGAAAAAATTGCGAAAAAAACGGATAAAAATGCGAGAAGACTCAGAATTGGGTAGAAAGAAGGGAGAGCAAGAAAAGGCGATCGCCGATAGATCAAAGGAAGCATAACCAGAAGCTCGATTCCGCAGTAACCGGAGAAACTCGTGTTCCAGAGCCGTGTGTATGGAGAACAAGTTGGAGAGATTGGCGGTGGCTGCAGTTGCTATGGCGACAGGACCGTCTAAATCCGCGAAGCACCCTTCCGCCGTCACGAGTCGAGGGGAGGGTGGCACACAGGGGTGACAATGGGGGCGCTAAGCCTGGAGATTTGCAGGGACCACGCCGGTTGGTCGGTTCATTGTTTCAACGCCAGCTCTGTCGGGAAACGTATCACCAGAACAGCTCTCTCTCTCTCTCTCTCTTCTCTTTCTCTCTCCATCCTCTCGCGTCCTTCCTTCTCTATCCCTCCGCCACCCTACTTGGCGTAGCTGAGAAAAAAGTCGTGAAACTTGGGGCAGAGACGAACGAGCGGCGGCCACGTTGAATATAAATCGCGTCGCCTCTGCTTCTGCTCCGTGGAAACCACTTTCAGCCGAGAAAAATGCCGTTGAATTAAATCGGCCGCTATTAATTTAATGGCCACTTCATTAGAGGGTTGCGATAGGAGTATCGGTTTCTCGCGAGCTTCAGCTTTTTATTTTCTCTCTTTTCTTTTTCTTCTTCTTCCTCTCTCTCTTTCTCTCTCTCTCTCTCTCTCTCTCTCTGTGTTTCTTCTCTCTTTTATTTATTTATTTCCTCTCTCCCTTTTTTCCCCACTTCTTTCAACCTTC
>NW_006263656.1:448300-450215 GCF_000469605.1 Apis dorsata | reverse complement strand
TTTTTTTTTTTTTTTTTTTTTTCGTTTCAATAGGAAACGTTTACTTTGTTGCGTGTACACATACACACTCGAGTATCTCAAAAGAGTATCGATTAATCTGATCTTTCTTGAATCTTCTCGCTCGGTGATAATTAATGCGATAATTATTGATTGTGATTTATGCGTACACGCTAACTTTCAATGTTGCACGGCGTTGTACGTGCTTGGCGAATTAATCCTTTTAATGCGATCTGATTTTTTTCTTCTTCTTTCCCTCTTTGAAATCGGTGTGAGATACTTTGAGAGTTTTGAAAGGAGAGGATATCGTTTTTGATTTTTCATACAGGAACTCTTCATTACGTTCTTGAATGTTTAGGTGTTCCTTTGAAATTGATTTTATTAATAATAATGGAAGTAGTTAGGGTAATTTTATGTTCGTGCAAGTTTTATTTTATTCTACTTTATTATACTTAATTATGGAGTAATTTCAATTTTTATTTCGTAGCTTGCACGATAAACATTAGAAATTTATTCCATGCAATATATATATATATATGGTAAAAAAAAGTAAAGTTGAATATTACTTTATCTAATGTTTTATGTTGAATAAATTATCTCCAAGAGTATCTTATCTCTCGCCGTTAAATTAAAAATATTCAATGACTTATTTAAATTCCATTTCTTTAATTAATTTTCACTTATCACACCTCGACTTCTTTGCTTAATTTCAATTCATTTCCATAATTCCAACGAATAAAATAAAAATAATATATATATCGCAGAGAATTATAATTTTCGAGAAGAATACAGAATAATAAAACAAACAAACGATTTATAGAAAAACCTTTTTTTGAAATCAAGGCATCGCGAATTCTTTAATGATCGTAAGAGGGTGGCTTGGCAAACGATTTAGCGATAAGAGGGGGGATACACGGTGGTAGTGAAAACAAAACGAGAAGAAGACGGTAAAAATGTTTCATAGATAGAAAGAGCCCGGGGCGGGTGGAACGGTTCGTTCGGTGGAGATTGGGCCAAATGAAATTACCCCCCTGGAAAACCGAGACCGACGATCTCTGACTGGAAATAAAATCCGCGTACTTTAACCTTTTAATACGCGCAGTCTCGTATGATAAGCCTTCTCGTGCACATCCACGGATATATATCGATGTAATTGTAACAATTAGATCTAGAGACTATTCTATTTGCGTGAAGGCAAGGTTGATTTCGAGTCTTGAATTCTCGTATCTTCGTCAAAATTTGAATTGCTTGTCGAATAAAGATTTAAATGGATGTAGTTTAGAATCAGAAGAAATCTCACTTAATCCAATTGTCTTCGATTACTTTCCACCGCATCGTTAATTAATTATTTTCTATCCAAAATTTCTCCAAACCACCCTTATTCCTTTAAACCTCTTCATCCCACAGTTCCTCCATTTGTCATCTCGAGCGCATCCCAATTCTTAAAAAACAAAACCAACCGACTCGAATCTTCCATCAGGCAAAATTCTGGCCGCGATTTCATCCTTTTTTTCTTTCTCGAACGGAACGAAGGTGGAAAGAGGGTTGGAGGTCTTATCTAGGGAGGGACGTTGGTAGGGATGTATTAGCGGCAGGTATTAAATTATGGTCAGCCCAAGGCAGCGGTGATACCACGATGTTGGCCGGTAACAAACATACACACACACCCCCGTCGCGGAATTAACCCCCGAGATGGTCCGTGTTTCCGAGGGATAATTTCATTTGGCAGCGGCTCCTGGCTAACGTGGACCACGGTCCATTCTGGCCGCAGGCTGTCTGCCTTCCGATTTCCCCTTTTTCCTCCCTCCCCCAAACCTCCTGCACCCCCCCTTTTTTTTCTATCTTACGGCTAATTTTTTGCCAAGATTTCTCTCCGCTTCTCCTCGTGGTCCGTTCGGAAAACGAGTTTATATGGGCT
>NW_006263656.1:445261-448076 GCF_000469605.1 Apis dorsata | reverse complement strand
TTTTTTTCTTCTTTCTTTTTTTTTTTTTTTTTTTTTTTTCGATAAAAGTGCAGTTGGTTTAATTGGCGGGAGAGAATGGTATGGGGGGTATGGTAGTTTAGAGAGGAAGAGGAGGTCGGTAGATAGAGAGGAATTTCGATCGCGGTTTTTTAATTAAGATTTGACGTAGTGGAAAATTTGTTTCTTAAGGATTTATTTATTTGGCAATCTTTATATCGTATATAATTATGCAATAACTATAAAAAAATAGAAAATTAAATATATTCACGCTTCATCAAATCGATCGTGGAAAGAAGCAAAGAATTATATTTTTAATAAGTATTTATTATTACTACTATTAAAAAAAAAAAAAAAAAAGACAAAATTTAAAGGAAAGTTTAGAATTATTTTATATCCATTAAAAATTGAAAATCTTTTCTTCTATGAAATATCGATTATTAAAATTCTAGAATGTTAAAAGCAAAATTCACCATGGAAAATCGTAATCGACTTTAAATTTTCGCATCTCTCTCTCTTTCTCTCTTTCTTTCTACAATCCATCAAAAAGATTTATCATTTTAATTCCTAAAATAAATCAGAAGCGAGAGAAGAAGAAACAGAGCAATCGAATTTTCAAAAATCTTTTTCTGATCCTCGTTTGATCGAATCATCGCCCGCAAAATATCGATTATCGAAAGAATCAAATTTAAAATTTGCCAATTCCATGAGAAAATCAGAGTCGACTTTAAAATCACACCTTTCTCGGCAACCCGTGACTCCGTCAAGGATTTATCGTTTTAATTTCTGACGGGTCGGAAGCGAGAGAAGAAGAAACGAGGATATCTCGAGACCCTGGGGATCCTCGGCCAGGGCGAACTGGAAGCGAGGCAGCCCGAGGTACATTCATCACAAGTTATTAAACAAGCCAACAAAAGGCTTGGGTGACTGGAGGGCGCGTGAAAAAAAGCTGGAAGATAGAATCGGCTAACCAGGGCCGCGATGATAGATGACCACGAGGATTAAGGCATCCTTGCGATTTCGCTTCCTTCCTGCAGGATTTCTTACGATAGTGATAAGAAGTTGCCACATGCAGATAAACGTGGTGAGGAAAATTAGTGGAAAATAATTTGATAGCCGTGTTGATTTGAACGATTTCGCATTTCTTTTCTTTTATTTTTCTTTCTAAAAAGAAAATTTCGTGAATGGAAATTCGTGTGCTATGGATATAAGGAGATATTTTCGACAATGATTAAATTTTTTAAATGGACAAAGATATTAAATAAAAATTTTTGTCTTTTTAAAATAAATCTGAAAATAATTGTTCTTTATTTATTTGCAGTCGAATTATTCGATTGGATATTAAAAGTAGATGTAGATAGAGTCAAAATTGAAATTATTTAGAGTACTGGATGAAAGAATTGGAAGATTAGTAGATAAATTTATATAGTGGTATAAAATTAAGGAGAAAAATGAAGCACATGGATTATTTTGTTGCGTAAAAAAACTTTAAGAGAGGAATATAAATGTACATTAATATTCCTCGATTAAAGTTGACTTCATTTTCTTTCCTCTTTTATCTTTCTCTTAAGAAAGTTTCCTGTAACGAGAAAAGAAAATTTATTGAAGTATATCGTGGAGTAAAAATTAATATATAATGAAAATAGTTGGGATTATAAATATTCTTAAAGTATTTTATATTTTTATTAAAGATAATAGAAATTCAACATTAATATTATTATTATTATGTAAAGGAATTGAAAATAAAAAATTTAGAGAAAGTTAATAATGAAAGAATATAAACGAATATAATATAGCGAGAAGTAATAAAAATTTATTTTGTTCGTGCATCGATATATCGGTCTCGATTTATTTCTTTCACGTTCTCGTGTGTTGAGATATTAGAAGGGGAAAAAAATCGTTATAAATGGCGAGTGATATCTAGATCGAGAACCAGATCATTACAAATTAGAAATTAATAGAGCAGATCGAGTTGGGACTGCTCCTAGCTAATAGTTTCCTTCTTTATTGAAACTGAAATTACCCTG
The DNA here is from genome assembly GCF_000469605.1 of Apis dorsata. Lineage (NCBI taxonomy): Eukaryota > Metazoa > Arthropoda > Insecta > Hymenoptera > Apidae > Apis > Apis dorsata. The sequence continues at coordinate 446,052 of NW_006263656.1, read as the reverse complement.
TTATTAATAATAATTATACTTGTTACTCGGGAAGAATAATTAAATTTACTGTTGCTAAACGATTCCATAATTATTCAATCGTATTAATCAGTGTAAGCTAATCAATTCTTCATTAAATATAGTACCATTCTCGATTTAATGTCTTCATTTAACGTCTTCGATTTTCCAAAGTAAAATATTACGAAATAAAAAAATATTATCAATTAAATACAACAAAAATTTATTAAATAAAAACATTGGCCTCGAGTATAAAAGTACAATATATATTTTATCATAGGTGAAATTTTTTAAAGAAATATTATATTCGTTCTATATTTAAACATAATTAGATTTCGTTTAATTTTAAAAATTTCTGGAATTCGTATTTGAAAATCTTAATTTTGATCACTATATTATTTCTTCCAAATTGATCAGTTCATCACAGGAAACCTAAAAAAAAAATTCTTCAATTATTCCAATCACAAGATTCCAAATCTATTAAATTCTATCAAAATCTTCATTCTTTTTTGCACGATAAATTTTCTAAAACTTCCACATTACCTTGTAATAAACTTCCACTTCCTTTTCCAATGATTAATCCTTCAAAAAATTCATTCACCATCATTCACTCAAATCAATCTACCTTAATAATTAAACTCACAATTCTTCATAAACACTCCTTTCCAATGTTTAAGACAATTCCACTTACATTAAGATTATTCCTTGTCACGTGTCCCATTGAAAAACCATCTCATGAGCAAGCACGCGCCAGGGAAGCTATATTCCTTTTTATTCCAACCCTTTCCATATCC
>NW_006263656.1:443114-445074 GCF_000469605.1 Apis dorsata | reverse complement strand
CCAACCCTCTCCGGGGTACCTGTAACATCAATTAAAATTCCCGCGGTCGATGAGCCGCTGTTTCGTGCGATCGTCCGCCGTTTTTAATTGGATTAGAGCGAGACGGCTACACGCAGCATCGGCGCGAGGGGGTGGGTCGAGCGTGTCGAGGGTGGCAGGTCGTTGCGGGAAGGGGTAGCCTCACGAATATTCGGACGTGGCAGACGAAGGGGCAAGGGACGTTGTTGGAAGGTGCAGGTAAATGACAGAGACAATCTACCACCCTCTCATACCGACCCTCTCAGTGTTCTATGGTGTGGAGTGAGTATCGATTCGCATGGTTTTGTTAGAAAGGAAAAGTGGAAGGAGGTGAACGAATGAAGGTGTTTTGATAATTGTTTTTCTTTTTTTCTTTTTTTCTTAGGTTTTTGATTTGAGCTGAGTATATTTGACACTTGGTTCTTCAATTTATAAAAATTACGAAAATTATTTTGCGATATTGGATTAAATTTCATGTGAAAATTGATCGATGTTAATGCGACAAATAAAAAATTTTCTTTTAACGATGATTTGATCAATTTTGAGGAATAATAAAATGTTGAAACACATAATGTGAAATAATTATACTTTTATACTATGATATATTATAAAACTTTTCACAGAATAAACTCTACAATTTATATTAAAAAATAAGATGAAATAAATTCTACAAACTTCTCCCTGTTTCCCTACAAAGTTTCGTTTTCCAGGAAAGTAACGTTATTACAATTATACGATTTCAAGAATTATAATGACGTTATTAAAACGTTTTCGCACACACATACTAAAAACTCAAAACATCTTTTTGAATTTGTAAAGCACATAACAATACAAAATAAAGTAATTGTCTCCATATTTGTATCTACATCCCAATATTCACGTTATCGTACGCGCAATGTACGCACGCGATATCAAACCCAAACAATTTAAAAGTGGCGACTCTCACATAAGCTTTTGGGAACGATTAACTATTTTTATAGGGTTTTTTTCAGGGCGAACTTTCGAAAGGACTGTCGGAATAAATCATCAGGAGAGTGTACAAAGTGCCGGGGGCGGCTCGTGCATCGTATCTGCATTCGCGCCACGCGGCATTAATTATGTATTCAATAAATTTTAAACGCATCGAAATGAATTCAAATTGCAGATTAATATTAAACGGCGTTGGCTAATTGGCCGGGCAATTATGCGGCGTTAATTAAACATTAGGAGCAAAGTCGTCGCGACATAAGCACGGACTCCGCCATCTGGCGAAAAGTTTGGAAAAGAAAGTTTGTTGAGGACAGAGCCATCTGAAAGAGAATTTCTACGATTCCACCAAAGATTCGAGGTCAATTTTTAAACGTCTGTTTTATGGTAACTGTTCATCTGAAACACAGATAATTCATTTTTTTCATTATATCAGTTTTTTTTATTAATTTATTCATTTGGAAGATTGAGTGCAAGATTTGGATTTCGAGAATGTAAATTTTTATCTTAGATTGGCATGCGAAACATGAAGGCAATGAAAAATTTGATTCGAAAAATTTAATATAATTTCTGATGGTTTTGATACATTTTGATACAAGTTCGTATTCTTTTTGTTCTTTCTTTTTGTCATTTGAAAAGGATATTGGCAACGTTGGACTTATAATTTGTGTAAATATTTTACTGATAAACAGTAGAGCGAAATTTTTGTAATGATTTTAATACAGAAATATGGTGAACAATATTGAAGAATAATAAGATAAGAAACATATACTTTATAGATAACAATATCTCACAGTCAAAACAAATTTATGAATAATATAAAATACAGTACAATGTCTATACATATATAGTTAAAATTTAACACGAATTTCATAGCTATTATAAATTTTTATGTAGCGATTTATGATTGACAAACAAGAATATATCTTAAATCATGAATAAATCACAACGATAAGAATTTATACAACTTTGTTAA
>NW_006263656.1:434585-442707 GCF_000469605.1 Apis dorsata | reverse complement strand
AAAAAAAAAAAACGTTTTATTACATTTACCTACGATTTGTATACGTTAATATACGCAAAGTTACATACACAACAACATACGATCCGGTTCGAGAGTGATACTTTTACGGGTTCATCGAGACGTTAAAATATTCTCAACCCTTGAAGAGAGCACATCGTGAGAAATAGGAAAAGAGTTCGAGTCACGATTTTAATATCGGATTGGATAAAACGATTTCGTTCTTGATATGTCCAAGATTGGCGAACGTAATGAAAGACTTTGCCATAGATGGATTACGAAGAGAAACGATTATTTAAATCATAATGTAGCAAAGCGATTAACGTGTGTACAATATCGTTCGACAACAGTAAGAAAATGTTTTGTACTCTAAATCCATTTATTTTATCTTCGCATATAATAATATTTATTGTGCTTCGTGTCGATGATACGTTGCTATGGTAAAATCTTTTCCACGATTCGTCAAACGTATGCGTTCGAATTGTCGCTCATAAATCACGATATATTTCACCTTTTTCCCAAAAATGGTTAGACGAGTTCACGCCCGATTGAGTATTCGTGACTATACCACCGAGTTTATGTGTTACACCATACTACATTAATATTCCTTTTTGACTTATAGCTCTGTTCGATTAGTTATGCAGCTTGAGAACGCGATTATGTGATTAGTTGAATTATTTAACGGTGAGTTGCGAATTTCCATGTCTCTTGATCCACTTTCCATGCAAATTGTCGTGTATTTCTGATTTCTTTCATTTACAAAAGTTTGATAATTGATAATATTCATTAGATATAGATGAATGCTGTTGAGATTTTTCTTTAAAAATGAAATGATTCAGCGGATCAATTGACTATAATCCTACAACTCTGTTATTTGTAATGAACGATCGACCAGTTTTTATAGAGGCAACGAGATCATTTTCACGAATAAAAGGTATAAATTCTTTGGTAAAATCGAGCTTATACATTAATTTTCTTAAGATACGTTGCCTATGCCACTTAATGCTACGCCTAGTTTATGCACGCTACCACAATTCTTGTTTTCTTCTTATTTTATCGATTAACATGTCGGTTGTTATAATGACTATGTGACACGTCGCTTGAGTAATTACGAAACGTTAAAAAAATTCGTTTCGAGATTCTCTTTCGTAAAGAAAGATCGTAATTTTAATCTTATTATCGATAATTTATATACAAGTTCTTTTTTCCCCCTTAATTTGCATCAAATCTTGTAATAAGTCTGCACCCTGTTCACAGAATTTTTTTTCATTCGTACTTAGATTATGAAATCACAGGGAACTATATGATCATTTGTAGATACTATTTTCTCACAAGATAAACATATTTGTATCTACATAATCATCAGTAGATACGACAGAGATTTATATATCTCTCTTAATAACGTAGATTTCTTCCATAACAATTATCAAAGTTTATTCCTCCAACGATTCAGATTTCACGCCACTAGTTCATCGTTTCCTAATATTTAGGATTAAAGTGGCGTTTCCTCCTCTTGCAGTTACCTGGGCGTCGGAGGAGGTGGTGGTGGTCATACGGCGCTGCCTGTGTAGAAACCTGTCTTGCCAGCCAAGCCAGGTCCTCGTTTTTTCTTCTCGCATTCCATTGTACTAAATGTATTTTGAGCGATTTGAGACTTTCTTTTCGGATTTTGAAGTGTCATGCTTCTTTGACTAGAGTTTGAACTTGAACTAGTTCCTGGTTCGGATACTCTAAGAATCCCTGAGTGTATTGTGCCGAAATTCTGATAGATATATTGAGATTGAATAGCTGAAACAGACGTATTCTGATTCTTCAAGGTAATGGGCACTGTCTGTCCTGCTAAACTATTGTATCGCGTATCATAACCAAAAGGAGTATCCAATAACGATTCATTTTTTTCTCCATATCCACTGAGTCTGGAATCGAGGAGACCTTCCTTTTCGGTAAAGCCACTCAATCTAGAATCCACGATATTTTGTTCCGTAGTTCTAGGAGAAAATTCGCTATATCGTGGCTCTTGGCCAACTGGATGTTCCTTACTTTCTGTGAAAGCAATCATATTCTGTCGAGAATCAGATAAAATTCTATAATCGATTAAACCTTCCTTATCGGCAAAACCACTTAATCGTGAGTCGATAACACTAGCTTCTGACTTATCCCCGAAGCTATATCTAGAATCCGTGTTTTTTGTATCTGGATATGCTGGTAAAACATGAGAGAGGTCTGCCTTATCGACGTAGCTAATAGCTTGAGGATTCGAGGCACAGATATCGGGTGCAGTTTTGCATAACAAAGATGTTCCTTCTTCGGGAGCTCTTTGGGATGCTGTAAATGTTATAAATTTACAATTAAATATTTGTTTAAAGTTGTGTAAAATGATATATATAAAAATGAATTAATTACTTTTTGAAGGTTGTCCAAAAGCTCGAGCTTGTGGAGGTCCAGGTGACTTCTGATGAGTTCTAACTAGATATTCTGAACTCAGACCTCTCTGTTCCCTTAATTTTCTCTCAGCACCGGGTACCATGACTCTCACCTAAAAATAAAACAATATTAAATTAACTATTTCGTTATTAGTGTTATTCTAAAATTATGGTATATATATACCATTTCTTCTACTGTTGAGAAACGGGCCATGTATCCAGACATAGTCAATACAGCTGCCACTTCTGCTAGAATTAAAGCCAACCCCGATAACTGAAGACACCAGCCATACTGATACTGTGGTAAACCATTGTCATCGGCTTGCATACTCGAAGTAGATGGTAGACTATATTTTGCCGGCAACTCTAACGATGCATCCGACAAAGCAGATGCTAGAACTATAAGGCCACCACCTAACGAGAGTCCTGGAACACAAATGAAATTATTACTTGGCTTATATCCTAATATCTTTGATATTTATGAATCAATTCGAATATTCGTGATTTATTTTCGAAACTGCACTTGTTACACTATTCACGATAAAATTCCTCTAAAGTCAATATACTACATTGGATAATACATAAAGTTTCGCAACGATTTATATCACAATTTGTTTTTCAATAATCGAATTTTTTAATTAAATCTTTCGTATCGTTTCTCTATATCATTACTTCTACGGAATATTTAAGGATTTACAACTTCAATATCCAACGGATATTCGAATACTTCTGATTTCTTTAAATGTTACGACTTTTTTCATTTCAGCAAAGAAGTCTAAGATGAACTTTATTAACAGATCTGGAAGAGATTACCGCGGATTAAATTAGGTGGAAAGTTGAGAAACGGTTCATAGTTGTTCGCAACTCAACTTTTGAGGCTTCAATCTTTTTCTTTATTATGGATAGATTGCTCGTATCTCTTTAAGCTCAGGCAACAGTGCTATTGCATTCTCGTAACGCTAGCTTATACTGGTAATGCAAGACGAATGAAGCCATTAAAATTGATCGTTCCATAAAGCTCGTCGCGTTTTCTGCGTGCTTAACTGCACCTTTCGGGTGAATAAACGGCACCCACTAACAGTAATTGAGATAAAACTGAGTGTCCTGTTCCTGACAAAGAATTAGATTGGTTGCAGTTTTTCAATTAAAGGAAAGAACGATGAGTTATTGTGGAACCTCTATCCGGATTAAGTACACATTGTTATTTTACAATATTATAGGCTTTCGAAACAAACATCTTTCTAATATTTTCCAGAACCAGAACCAAGAACCATCCCAATAAATTTTCTATTTCTTTTTCTCATTCCCATATAAAATTTTCGTTTCGTCAATAACAAATTCTTCATTTTTCTCGTAATGCACGCCCAAGATTCGACTTGACCGCTTTTAGTTTTTACTCAATGGATTTTTATCGCGTGTAAAGCGTGCTGTATAAAAATTTGCATACGCGTGAAACGAACAAACGAAGCTTGCTGCCGTTTCCTCGACGGTCGATTCAATTCCAGTCGCACCGTCGACAGGACATTGTTATGACGGGATAAGCTGTCCCGTTATTGCATTCTTAACGACAGATAGTCGGCCTGCGTCACGGCGACCTGGATTATCGTTGAAACGCACCAGCTCTCTTGGTCTACTTTTCAACCCTTTTACGAATGCTCGTCCCTCTATTTTAACCCTCTTTCGTGGTGTTGTTTAAGTCATTTTATGAGAAAATTGAAAGCGGATATATTTCTTATTTTAATTTGTTGTAATTGCGAATAGAATTATTAATGATGATGAAAAATTAAAATTTTGTGAAAATTAGATTAAATTAAATTTTATTAGAAAGGAGAAAATTTTTGAAATTTATTTGATATTATAGAAATTTTCATTTGATGTTGCTTTAATTCGAAATTAAATTAAAAGTAGAATTTTTATTTTATGTTACGTGTTTTAATGATATCTTTATGAATTTTCATAACTATTGTTACGGGGTCGGATCGTGTTATTAAATTTAATTATTAAATTATTCGTTGATCGTGAAAATATTTTATATCAAAGCATATGTTAATTGCATATGGAATTCTAATTGCCAAATTTAATTGTCAAAATTAATTTTCGAGTCACAGATGTGTAAAGCAGATATTCATTATAGTCAAATAAGAAAAATTTTTTCAAATTCTTTGATTAGATATATTATACTCGCATTGCAATGATATTAATTGCATGTAAATGTTTATGCTAATTTATGAACGCAAATGGAATCTACATAAATATTGTTTCACATTTTAGATATTATAACAAGAATTTTATCGTTAATTTTCGTATCCTATAAATTTTAACACATTTAAATTTCTCATATACATAAATATTCCTGTTCCAATTAATATTTCCAGTTATTTTACCAATTTAACAGATCATACTTCTATTTAGAATATTCACATAATTCATTAATACGATTCATAATACGTAATTGCTCGATATATATCAAAATCGAACATAGCGAAAAGTTTCTTAAAATTTTGTTTTTCCTTTCTGAAAACGAGCAATTAACAGTGTAACAAAAAAATTTCAGAAATCCAAAAAAAAAAAAAAAAAAAGGGGAAAAAAACAACCGAAAAATCCCCAACAAAATCCAACAAAATTTTTTTCCTTCCTGCAAACAAACAAATTAAAAACCCCCGAAGGCAAAAAAAAAAAAAAAAAAGGGGAAAAAAACAACCGAAAAATCCCCAACAAAATCCAACAAAATTTTTTTCCTTCCTGCAAACAAACAAATTAAAAACCCCCGAAGGCAAAAAAAAAAAAAAAAAAGGGGAAAAAAACAACCGAAAAATCCCCAACAAAATCCAACAAAATTTTTTTCCTTCCTGCAAACGAAAAATTTCCAAACCCCCGGGGTCAAAAAAAAAAAAAAAAAGAGGAATAAATACACTGAAAAATCCTCAACAAAATTCAACAAATATTTTTTCCTTCCTGCAAACGAACAATTATCAAACGCACGATGTCAATAAAAAAAAAAAAAAAGATTAAATAAAACTCTCGAAATTAATAAAGTCGAATAGAAATTTCTTAAAATCCTCCAATAATATTGAAAAAAATGCTTTTATCCTGCAAACGACCAATTATCAGTGCACGGCCGACAATAGATTACAGGTTCGTCCCCTGCAGGTGATTAATTTCAATAATTGATTGCTACTTCAGCTTGTTAAATTACGGCGGGCATAAAAAGCATGCATATTTCATTGGCGCGTCTCCGTTGAAACGGCGCGAATTGTGTTCGGCGAATTTAAATTTCAATTAAACGCCGCCATACGTTTTACAATCGGGCGTACGTCGTTTCGTCGAGGGCAAAGTTTATGCTTCGTTCTCGATTCGCGGCACGTATCCGCGCGCATGAACACGCGATGCACACGCTTGTCACGAAGATGATTTAAAAATTTTGAAAATGGATAGCGATCGGAATCGGTTAATCCAGCGTGGTTATTTATCGCTTTAAGTCCATAACAGTCTATATCGAAGAACGATGAGTGTCTAAATAGAGGAATTATAATTTATTTGGTAAGATCAACTTCTTTCTGAATTTTTTGAAATATGTGAAATTATTCGAAATATACTTGTAAAATGTATTTGTATGATATTAATGGAGAAGAATTTTTCTTTTGTTGTTATAGATAATTAATTAGAAATAGGAAAAGTCTAATTTTCAAAATTTTATTTCTGGAATGGAATGTTTTTTAGAAAAATATTTTATTATTTTTGGAAGGGTTAAAACATATTTTTTAAATTTCTTATATTTAAAATAGATTATCTTTATGGTATGATAGATAGATGAATTTCTGTACGTAGATATAGATAAATAATTATTATAGAAAATGTAAAAATATGACATGGTTGCTTCATTATATAACCAATAAAGAGAATAATAGATCGAAACCAATTAAACAAAACAATACAAAAATAATAAAGAATAAAGAAACATAATTGAAAAGAGATGAAATAAATGCAATAAATAAATATAATTAACTCTCACCTTTGATTTTTAAACTTTAATTTATTCAATTCAATATTAAATGAATGTAATAATAATAAATCAATATAACAAAACAAAAAACATGTTTTGTACATTGTTTCATTTTTAAAAAAAATAATGGAATTTTCATATATTCAGAAATAAATAATATAATTTTCATTTTCTAAAAATTATTGTTCATTTACATGATGTTAAATTATTTCAAAAAATACAAAAATTCAAACCTAGTTTTTTTTATATCAAATCGATAGGAGATAATTTTTATAATTTTCCCTGTTTCTTTTTTTTAAATTATTCAGAAGAATCACAGAGCTAGAATGAGGTTGTTTTCCTTAGAAATTCAAGCATGATTGAATCCCTTCCGAGAATCTACACGTGATCCAGCATTTCACACGTATTTTATCGTGGTACAAAAACTTGGCCGCGTATCGACGAATCGAATTTCTATACGCGGAGAGAGGTTTAATTAGCGCGCTGCTTGTCAGCCTTCTCTTCATTCATCGATTTCATTCGCAAGTATGCCAGGCCAGACGCTGTTTATCAATTAACTGTAGTTAACCACCGCGACCTAATTTCACGCGTCTTCGGGAACAAGTCACGACAGATGTGAAATAATTACGCTGTGGCGAAAGTTTAAGGTTCGTTAAGGGCCGTGAAAAGGGATCTTTGTCCAATTTCGGCTTGTCAAATAATTGAGCGAAGTGAAGGAAAACTGGATAAGGCATATTTTTATTAAAATATTCGTAATGGATTCGTAGTGTCACGATCGAAAGATTAATCGTGTCGATATTTAAATTAATTTTATTTGGATTGCTTTATATATTGTAGATGGATTCGTAATTGAAATAAAATTAAGTTAAATAACAAAATGTCTGAATTAATTTTTCGAAATGACTTTTGAGAGAATTTTTTGGAAAATAAATTATCGATATTTTGAAAGGGTTTGCGGATTAATTATTGGTAAAACGTGAAATTTTATCCATAATTTTAATTATAATTCTTTCATTTCATCGTACGAATACGCTTCTTCTTTATGAAGTCCGCCATTAATATTTTCTATAAAATGAAACGTAAGTTTATCTTTTATTATAATTTATTTTATAATTAAAAGAAATTGATACTTTTTATTTTATTATTGCAGTTGAATATCAGAAAACATAAAAAACCATTCAATATTGAAATGATTATTACAATTAGTATATGAAATACCAAAAATCGACTGAAGTTGGCGCTAAGATCGACGTTCCATCACGTGCATGCCATAATCGGTATTAAGGATGAAAGGGTTAGAAATATATTTAATCCCAATGCAATAGAATGCATGCAATCATTTCAACAATATAACAGATATATCGATCAAGATTTCTAATGATTTTTAATTTCTAAGATATATAATTTTAATACATATATATTTACAAAAATATTCACAAAAATTTCAATAAAAATCCAATAGAAAAGATCAATTTACAATACTAATTACAACGTGGACAGATGATAAATATCGATATAAATCAAGCCTCGTAAACAGTATCAGCGAAGGAAAGTTGGCGGACTATAGCCATCGGACGAGTTTGGAATATTGAATCGAGAATCGTCTTCAATTTCTGAGTTGACTCGATTGTGCCATGCTTTGTTTCCCTCCGGCCGACTACTCAACCCATTGCTCGATTAATTAGCAGTAATTGCAATT
>NW_006263656.1:428907-434382 GCF_000469605.1 Apis dorsata | reverse complement strand
GAACGTGGGGGGGAACTCGATGTTTCCCATTGATGCAATATGAACGTGGTATCCGGACTCGGTTCAAAAGTAAACGTATCAGGATCTGTTCGCGCTTATCGGAGTTAATCTGTAGGGAATGTTGAATGGAAATTAAGCAGGATTAGCGGTTCTAATCCTTCATTCCACATTCGAAAATATTTCCGCGCGAATATTAATTTTATAATTAATACATGGAATGGCTTCCATTCTTTTTTCCTTTTGAATTTTCACGAAGGTGAAAATTAATTTTTTAATGTGCAATATTATATAATATAAATATATATTATATAATTTATATATAATATATAAATTTAATGCAATTCAATGTGGTATTAAAAGTGGAAGATTCCCCATAATGGAGATTGAGTTAATTTTTTTGTAACACTCTTTTGTTACTCTAGTTTTAATAAATTTGTGTTTATGGATCAAATGTCCATCAATGGTTCGATTCCATCACTTTGTTCATATTCGATTAAAATCGAATCAGAAAGTTTGACACCTCTATTTTTGAATTTTTGTTACTAAATTTTTTATCGAATTTTTATATAAATTATTTACGCTTTAAACGAATTATAAAAGGAATTGTAGATTTTCGACAATGCACAATGGATGTTTTGTAAACTCATCACGTATCCAACAGTCAACTGCACAATTCTGACAGTCAATGAACGTTAGCAGTAAAAGCGCAGAGGACGTCGAATCGACAGACACGTCTATTCTCGTTTATTCTCTATTATTCCTCGTGTCCTGGAATATCTTCTATCAGGCAAAGGAATTGGAGAAAAAATTGCTGTGACATATTTTTACAAATCTGTTTCGTATCAAGATAAAGAGAAAAATGTCCTTTTCATAGTCTATTGTACAGTGATACTTGAATATTATTTAACAGTATATAAACTGAGAAGAGAATAATTAATATAAAATTGAAATTTCTAAGACGAAAAGTTTCGAAAATATTAAAAATCTCATCATAGGATTTCATCATACAGATTTATTAATAAATTAGTTCAAGACATTGATTAAAGTGTTCGTTGTATTTTATATTTCTCATACAAAAAAAAAAAAAAAGGAAAAAGAACTGTTCTATTCAAAAGATTAAATTATTTATTATATATTAATAAAATACATATATTTCGTAAAATTTCATAGATTATCATTAATACTAATTATCTTCTTCAAAATAATAAATTTTATTTCGATCAATTGAGTGATCAATAAAATAAAATAACATATGCGATTTTTGAAAGGAGTACAATGACGATTTCCATTTTAAAATCAATCGACGAGAAGTTTTTTATTTGAGAAAGCATTTCAAAGATCAGATTTTGCTACATATCGTTGGCTAAAAGTTCCACGTAGTTTCGCGATAGATTTTTGTTAGCGTGTTATTGAAAAGTTTTCACGAGAAGTCGTAGAGAATGATTTCACTATTAGTAATATCTGAAACTTGTTGCTGTCACAAAACTTCCTCGAGTAAAGGGCGATTTTTCCTTTAACTTTCCTCTCTTTATTTTTCTCGGTGTTTGGAGCTCGACAAACTTTAGCTTGAAATTCATTCATGGTGAATACGAAATCATTCTTTTGAAAATCGAATCGACTTTTCTTTTTTTTTTTTTTTTTTTTCATAAAGTGAAATACGAACAACGATAAAAATATTTTTAAGCAAATACGTGGAAAAATTGTTTCTATCTTGCAGTTATCGCATATTTCACAGACGTGAATGCGAGAAGGTAATACGTTTCGTTAGTTATCGATTTTCAACTCTTTTCATCATATATGTAGGTTAATCCTGTCTATGATCAAGTGAGTTTGCAACGAGCATTCGATGAAAATTTTATCGTGCTAACAGTATAGATGCTTCCTACATACCTTTGTCAAGATATTCTTTAGAAAATAAATACGAATATTGTTACAAATTGCACATCGAATATTATCTTATGACAATATGAAAAGTTATGATTTTCTAAAATATTATTCAGAAATCTTCCAATTATTATTTATATAATATTATTTTATTATATTCCACAAACGAATTAATATTAATATTAATTTTATAATTAATATTAATTTTATAATTAAAAATTTTTCTGGATTTCACTTATACTTATATATAATAATAGTTATGTTTTCTTCTTTGTTTCATCGATTAAAATTACTATTTCCAAGTAATCTATTCCAAAGTTTTTCGATTTTTGCCATATTCATACTTTAACATTTCCAATCATCTTTTAATCACTGCATAATGCAAATACTACTTGTTATGAATTCATTTTTAACTTGAACGATATGAAAAGATAATCTTATAAGATGTTGGGTGAAACAGGAACTTTATCTCTAGGATAAAATCCATCTGCTGCATTCCCTTATCTATCCTTTTGTATCCAAATGCAACACGTGTGTGTATTTTGTGTTCACCAATGTAAAGTGATTAAACTTAACAAATTTGATTCCAGGAACTTGAGGAAAAGCTTGAACAATCTCTGTTTCAATTCCATTGATTAATTGGTTAATTTTTTGTGATCCAAAAGATAATATAAACTTGCTTGGATATATTTTAAATGAAGATTAAAAAGATTTAGATAAGGATGAAGGAAATGTTGAAAGGATAAAATGAAAAAACAAAAAAGTGTTATATAAAAATCTTTTATTTATCTATATTACATTAATAAAAACAATTCTTGTTCTTCAATTTCAAATCTTATTATATCCATAATTTCATAACATAATTAAATATTTATTTTAATTTTGAAAATTTTATTCAACATATATTTATAGAATTTGTGAATATAGCCGTAGAACAATTTTTACATAGAATGGGAGAATTGTGACAGATAACCAATACGAAACAATTGCTTACAAGAAAAACAAATGTAGTTAGATATTACTTCTGAAGGAGTGTTCAGTCTCCTGAGTCATTTCTTCTCAAACATTCCCCCTGCTGTCGCGTGACAGAACAAGGAAATAAGGTTCCAGCGGTAAAGAATCCTCCGAGGACTTGGCAACTTCTGATTGCATCGGATCTTGTTTCTACAAGATCAAATGATTCTCTTGAAAATATCATTAAAAAATATTTCTTATATCGAATTTTCTTATATTCGTATAATATGACAAATATGGGGAATTGGCACATTTATGGAGAGAGTAATATAAATAATTTTCTAAAATATATATTAATGCTTCTACAGATTTTATACTATCGTAACAGACTATTACATTCACAAATAAAACTTTGATTTTTCACATAAAAAATAAAAGAAAGAATGCAAATTTTGTCATCAAAACACAATTAAGATAATAGAAAACTATGCCATCATTGAAATCATTCATGCCATCATTTGGTTCATTTTATCTCAATTGATTTTTATAATGACTAAAGTATCTATAACGTTTAACTAATAGCACAGAGATTATGAATGAGGTTGGAATCCTGCATTTTTTCTTGGAATTTTTTTGGATTAAGAAAAGTAAAACAGGGCATGCAAACTAAATGCAATTCTTCGTTTCAAGAAGAGAGTGGATTAAAAGTAAAAATGAATGCTCGAGAACGATAGTGTTATACAGACATGATATGTTGCGAGTGGTCAAGTTATTTAATCCTGCTGGCATAAAGCATCGCAGGCACGCTTGAAATTTATACGCTGGAATACTCGATGGGATGCATGGTTGCCCGAAATATTCACCAGCCATTTCAGAAATTTCACGATTTTCTATCAGCAAAATTATTACCCAAATGACTTTTTTTTTTAAAATTTGTTTAAATTAAATTAAATTTTCCATCTATTTTGACACTTTTTCGTGTCTCGTGAACATTGTTAGAAGTATATTTTGATTCGAGATTATTTTTTTCGAGTTTTGGTTTTCCTTTCTTTTTCTTAGGAAGATTGATTAGGAAAATTTCATGTCAATTTAAATAAAATTTTATTCGTGAACATAATTTTCATAATGTTTAAAGCACATCATCAAATTAGTACTAAATAATTAATCTTTAATTCCTAATAAGTATATTTTCTACTACAGATATAGATCAAATATTGAAACTTTATTTAATTATAATTCTTTTATTCCGATACATAATACATTAATATAACATGAAAATTTCAAATTATTCACACGTACAATTTTTCTTCACATTCATCGAAATTTTTTAATTGTTCCCTGAATAATTTCTACCCATTATCTTTTCACTAACATACGCTTTCCTTTCCTCAACTCCCTCTTCATATTATAATCCTTTATTCAAGATTCTATTCATCCTTGTCCATTCATCGAAACAATCCTCAAATCTGTCCAATTCACTTTTCAGCCACCATTTCTAAAGGGTTCATTCCTACAAAATATAACATTCCTCAAGGATGCAGCCTAAAATGAATTTCTCCATTGCGACTATATACAAGTCTATGCTCATGGCCCACCCGTGTCATCATCGTTGTGGAAATTGAACCGGTCACTCGATATCGCGGCCGGTATTCTCGAAATTCGAGCATACTCGCTAGCCACGCAACTCGAGGCCCATACTCATGCTCGTATTAATATTAAATTCCAGTTGGCGAGGTCACGGGTCCATGGCCTCTTGCAAGATGACCGAGCATCTGGATGTTGGATCGCAGACAAGAATTATATGAGCGAATGCCATCCACCTGACAGACACATGGACCGTCGCTAGTTTCTACGAAACGGGGAAATGTACTCAGTTCCGACGGTAATTCATTGGACGACCAAGGATGGAACGGTGACCAGACAAGTGAATATTATGATAAGAACATTCCATATATTTTTATATTCTTAACAATTATTTGTAAAAATGTATTGCAACAATATCAATAAATACAATTGAAAATTAATTTCGTATTTCATTACACAAAATCCTTTAAAACTCCATTCCTTTCTTCCAACAATTAAAAACCTATATATCGTACATTTTAATATACTTCTTTTTCCCCCATTATTTTATATATATCTTATATATAAAACTATATTTATAGAAATTCTGAAAAACCAGAACAGAAAATAAAATAGAAAGAAAAAAGAATACAAAAGGTAAGAAAAAAAGCAAAAGAACATATAATTCTATATTAGATTTAAGTAAAATGTCGAAAAAATGCCTAAAATCCAAAAGAAACAGCGCAAAAAGGTAAGTATGAAAAAGGTAAGTAAAAAGGTAAGTAAATTAAATACTAAATAAATATGGAACCACATAAATATATAAATTCATCTATTACAAATAATAAATCAAATTAAAAATTTCGGCTAAAATATCGACTTTTTATTAGGAGAATATAATTCTAGAAGAGGTGGCACGCGAAATTTTTAGAAGGAGTGTTAGTAAGGCAAATTCTGGCTGAAATTTCGACTTTTTAATAGGAGAATATAATTCTGGAAGAGGTGGCACGCGAAATTGTTAGAAGGAGTGTTAGTAAGGCAAATGCTGGCTAAAATTTCGACTTTTTAATAGGA